>NW_023501258.1:0-238044 GCF_013396195.1 Fusarium tjaetaba
CCCCAGAAGCACGGCCTCGTAATACCCCAGGCCGCTCCCAACCCACCTCCACGATTCTCCCCCCATCCTACGGAGGAGCTGCCTTTCCTGGAAGTTCTCTACTCGACCCCTGCCGAGATGCACAACAATCACATGGGGTCAGCCATGGATTCACTCTCCACAATCCTTCTTCGGTCCTCTTCCGCAGCTGCAAGACGGTAATTTGATAAGAAAACGTCTCTCTCGTCCTGTGAAAAGGTCCGTAGTTCTTTTCTTGGTAAAAGCTTGGTTACGTCGAGTTCCACTTAAGTTCTAGGGCTCAGCTGCATGTTGCATTTTCCATCTGCAGATAACTCTTTTTTTCTCTTCTCCTTGCTCAGTATCAGTGTCTCTTCTGCTTTGTCTGCAGAGAAAAGTTCTTGCCTGTGAATACGTCTACTGGTCATGGCGAGTGGCCCTCGTCGAAATACCCCGTCTAATCTTCGTATCCCTCCTACCACTGTTGAGTGGACCGTTACAAAGACCGACAACCACGATACCAAGATGGGCACTCCGTTGGGCTCGCCAACTCTAGCAGCCTCGACGGCAAAGTTCAGAAACAAGGTCCCAGCCCAGATGCAAAGATGTTTACCACTGTACATGGCATGTGTCATTGTCCTCTTCATCATCCTTAACTTCGACATCTTCTACTCTATACCCAGCCCCCTCGGCGTGTTCCGAAAAGAAAAAGAGATTGTATCAACACCATCACGCTTTAGCACGTTTCCACAAAAGATTTGGCAAACGTGGAAGGTCGATCCATTAAACTTTGAGGATCGTGACTTGATTACTTCAAGGACGTGGGTCAATAAGAACCCTGGAATGCGATATGAAGTTCTCACAGACGACAATGAGCTTGCATTTGTGGAGGAGCACTTTGGTGCGGGGAGTGCGATAAATCGACCGGATATTGTCAGGTTTTACAAGAGCATCAACTTGCATATTATCAAGGCTGATCTATTGAGATACATGATCATGTACGCTCAAGGAGGTGTCTATGCAGACATTGACGTCGAAGCGCTGAGGCCTGTGCATCGTTTTATCCCCGAGCGGTATGACGAGAGGGACATTGACTTGATTGTCGGTGTTGAGATTGATCAGCCGGAGTTCAGCGATCATCCTATCCTAGGCAAGAAATCAAAGTCTTTCTGCCAATGGACTATCATTGCAAAGCCTCACCAGCCAGTCATGCTGCACCTCATCGAGCATATCATGGTTTGGCTCAAGGCTGAAGCAATGAAGCAAAAGGTTGCTCTTGGAGATATCGAGCTTACCTTTGACCAAGTCATCAGCGGCACTGGTCCTTCTGCCTTTACAGGAGCTTTGCTGGAGCAGATGCGCAAGAACCATCGTGGTGGAAAGGTCACATGGGATCTATTCCACAACCTGGATGAGTCCAGAGTTGTCGGTCGGGTTCTTGTTCTCAACGTCGAGGCCTTCTGTGCTGGACAAGGCCATTCAGACTCTGGTAACCACGACTCTCGTGGAGCTTTGGTCAAGCACCACTACCATGCCTCCAATTGGCCCAGCAAGCATCCTCGCTACCGTCATCCAGCATACGGCCAGGTTGAGGACTGCAACTGGAACGTGGAGTGCGTGAGGCTCTGGGACGAGAACGTGGCTGAGTGGGATAAGCTCTCGGAGGAAGAGAAGAAGCTGAAGATTGAGCAGGCCAAGAAGCCTGATCTTGGTCTATGAATATGACCTCAAGAGATTGATTGATATTTAGAAGTGCTCTGGAGATCGGCGTTGAGTTTGAATTTCGGAACCCGGATACCTGAGGTCGTATAAACGCGTAATTGATGAATGAGACCAAGTTAAACTCTATAACCGCCTGATCAGGCCGTTATCCAATGATTGCAGCCCGTGAAAAGTGCCGTCTCTATATAACAAGCCTCGCATTCCTTGCATCTGCGACCGTGGCTTGGCGCATGTTCTAGGAGCCGAGGCATCGACAAGGGTAGACCAACTCTATTCGGGGTGATTCAACCCCGCGCGTCCCGAACCTCCGTCTTCATATTCTGCGCGTCTGCGCCGCTTCTCTCTCTTTTCCAAAAACACAATCATTCAATTCAATCATGGCTTCTCAAGAGAAACAACCCGTCATCATCGTCGGCGCTGGCCTGGCTGGCCTCGTCGCTGCTTTTGAACTCTCAGAGCGCAAAGTCCCTGTTCTGCTGGTCGATCAAGAAAATGAAAACAACATCGGCGGACAAGCTTTCTGGTCGCTGGGTGGCTTATTCATGGTCGACTCTTCGTATCAGCGAAGAATGGGGATCAAAGACTCCAAGGAGCTGGCCTACAGAGATTGGATGGGCTCAGCGAGATTTGATCGTGAAAAGGAGGATTACTGGCCTCGTAAGTGGGCCAAGGCCTTTGTGGACTTTGCCGCCGATGAGATGGAGGATTATGTCAGGGCGAGAGGTCTCGGCTTCTTGATGAATGTTGGATGGGCTGAGAGAGGTGATGGTACTGCAGATGGCCATGGAAATTCCGTCCCAAGATTCCATGTCAGTTGGGGTACAGGACCAGAGGTCGTCAAGATTTTTGCAGACCCTGTCAAGAAAGCTGCAGAGAACGGCATCGTCTCCTTCAAGTTCAGACACAGAGTTGATGAGTTGATCATCGACGACAACGGACGTGCTGTTGGAGTACGAGGCACAATCCTGGAAGATGATGATGCTGCCCGTGGAGTCAAGTCGAACCGGGTCGAAAAAGACAAGTTTGAAATTTACGGCTCAGCTGTTGTCGTTTCTTCCGGCGGCATTGGAGGAAATGTCGACGCCGTCAAGGCTGCATGGCCTGTCGAGAGATTAGGCCCCAAAATCCCAGAGACCTTTGTCATTGGTGTTCCTCATCATGTCGATGGACGCATGATCGGCATATCCGAAGAGGCCGGTGCCAACGTCATCAACCGCGACCGAATGTGGCATTATACCGAGGGTCTCCAGAACTGGAACCCTATCTGGCCGGATCATGGTATCAGAGTCCTCCCTGCCCCTTCATCTCTTTGGCTCGATGCAACTGGCAAACGACTCCCACCATTCCTCTACCCAGGTTCCGATACCCTTGCGACGTTGAAGTATATCTGCAGCACAGGATATGACTACACCTGGTTCATCCTCGACCAGAGCATCATTGCCCGCGAATTTGCCCTCTCTGGCTCAGAGCAGAATCCCGATGTTACTAATAAGAGCATCTGGCTGCTTCTCACCCGCATCTTTGGCAAGAAAGGCACCGTCCCCGTCCAGAACTTTCAAAAGCACGGCAAGGACTTCGTTGTGCGCGATAATCTGGAAGATTTGGTAGTCGGTATGAACGAGCTCGCCAAGAAACGGAATGGTCCGCTACTGGAGTTTGACGCTATCAAAGAGGTGATCGAAACAAGAGACGGCCAGTTCAATAACCCATTCTCCAAAGACGCCCAAGCAATGCTTATCAACAACGCGCGAACATACTGGGCGGATCGCCGAAGCCGAGTTGCTCCACCTCATAGACTCCTTGACAAGGCCCATGGACCTTTGATTGCTGTGCAGATGAACATTCTTACGCGCAAGACACTGGGTGGTATTGAGACGAATCTGGATAGCAATGTCATGCGAGCAGACGGTACACCATTCCCTGGATTATACGCAGCTGGTGAAGTTGCGGGCTTTGGTGGTGGAGGCGTTCATGGGTACAATTCTCTTGAAGGAACGTTTGTTGGAGGATGTATCTTCTCGGGGCGTGCTGCTGGAAGGGCTCTTGCTCGTGAGATCTTGGGTGAGAATGATTCAGATGGAGGAGAGCTGAAGAAGGTGAACTCTCGCCTTTGAGCTGGTGATCAGGAAGGTCTTCTTTGTTTTGGCTTGAATTTAGCGCATTGTTCAAGTAGAGATACGTTTGATGTTGATAAAGGATCAGTATGAGTGAAATGATATGACATTCCTTTACGTCGCCAAGATAGTTGTCCCATATGCGTATGCCGTGAGATCAGCGTTTCGTTCATCTGCAAGGAACAGAACAGCTGTCATCATGCTGTAAGAATTTTATCTGCAAATGTAACCCGACCTTATGCACAAATTTGAGTCATTGTAACTACAGAATTTAACTAGAACCTCATATTGGATTCAGTAGACTGCCAAACAATTCGTCTTTTGGTCACTTCAGGGTAGTCAACATCTAACTCCATGGCTGAAACAACATCGGCCGGCATGGCCCTACCCGAAGCCAAGCGTCGGAGTGGCGCTTGAACCCATGGATATCCATGGCTAGGGCTGACTGGTTACAGGGATCATTGGGCGTCTAAGCTCCAGCTTCGGCCTGGCTAGCTTGGATCGCGTGGCTTGGTGAAATTGTCCCTCAACGGCGGTGATTGTTTATTTTCATAATACGGTTGATTTTAAGCTTCATGCGTAGAAACTAGATCTGATTACAGTAGAAGCTCATAAATATGAGGATGTTTGGTCAGTGGCTTAACTCATTGATCCGAAAACTCTCCCCCGTCGGGTATCTCAACATATCCGTGCTATCGCCACTAACTCAACTTCAATTTCCCGTCGGTGCAGCCTCAGTCGGACTCTCTTATAAATCCGCTCCCAATCCACGCCATTAAATTAATTTTGGTATCAGAAGGATCCGAGCTAGTGGTCTCGAGTGTAAGAAAGCGGAACTCCTGTCTATAATCTCACCGTCTCACTGGACAACACCCCGGCCCCTAAAATTTCCCCTTCAACGCTAAGACAAGGATCTTCGCCCATCGGGGCTGAGTGATGAAACAGAGACTGAACTGAGCAACTGAGCGTGGTGGTGTCTCCCCTTCTATCCGTACTGCCTTTTCTCTTCTCTGCTTTTATCATCTTGGTCTGTTGATGACTGGGTGGCCAACAGAAATCTCGTGATAGCCTCTTGTTAAGGATCGCGAGGCTGAAAAGTTCTGATATTCTTTGAGAGAAGCTCTATTATAACGACATAATGATCGCCATCTTACCCTTCACCGTACTGCTGGGCAGCTTTGCCGCCAGAGTTGCTGCTGACACCAGTTTTATCACCCCTGGAGGATCTGGTTCTTCGGGATGGAAGAATAACCCAACATACGATGTCGATGATAGCATGAATGTGGAATGGAATACGGACCTTGAAGAGACCAACCTATTGCTCTGGCAGGATTATCCTCAGGCGGGTGGCGGCACTCAGTTCTTCGTCCAGCTGAAAGGTACAAACGCACGCGTAGACTCTCCGAGGTTCTTATCAGCTAACATCTGATGCCTAGAAAACACAACATCGACGAGTTTCATCTGGACAGTCAACTTTGGCGGCTTCTCTACAGAAGTCGGTGACGACCGCGACGCTGTTTTCCACTACTCCCTCTTTAAGTCTGGCACAAACGACATCGTCGCCAACTCAGCTGCGTTCAACGTCACTGTCCCCAAAGACGAGACGACATCCGCCTCTCTTGCTTCAACAACTGCCCTCCCGAGCCCTTCTTCGACTGGTGCCCTCTCTGAGACAACGACGACCGACGCTGCGACCGAGACAACAACAGAGACTTCCTCAGACAAAGATGATGGCGGCCTCTCCACTGGTGCTGTTGCCGGCGTGGCGGTCGGCGCGACCATCGGAGGCATTGCCCTGCTCGCTGGTGTAGGCTTTCTTCTCTGGCGACATTTCCGTAAAGGCAAAGGTGCTACAGCTGGAGGATACGCGCCGCCCAGCGAGATGCCTGTTGGTTCGCAGAACCAGCCTGTGCATGAGTACTACAAACCTCCCACGCAGCAGGCTCCGGCTGAGATGGCTGGTCAGCCCTGGGTTCACCCATCCCAGAACGGATACCAGGGACCTGGTGGTCTTCACGAGGCGCCTTAATCCATGGATGAGATGGAAGTAGAGGGGCAGTGTTTCGCCTAGGGGCAAAAAGGGTTCAAGATGTTGTATAGCAAAGCATGGAGTTGATTGGTTCAGCCGGTTATATGCTTCTTAATTACTCCTTTAGATACCAAGAATTTATTGAACAATATCGTTGCTTCATCGAAGCTAACTGTGAGTGATGAGCTGTAGCGAATGTGACATGCATGTAGCCTTCCACATAATGCTTCACACGAAAGGGAGGTATCAACGCCAAGTTCCCCCATAGTATCATCAAGAACAGCCTAATATTTAATTAATAATTCCGTTCATTTTTCATCTCAAGATCATTTGCGAGTTTCCTTTCCCTCTCCTTCACGTCATCCGTCACACTATCCCCAAATTCATCCAACTCAGCAATCTTCCTGACCGTAACCTCACCCTCCCTGAATGGAATATTCTTCGCCCAACTAACGGCTTCTTCGCCGTCTTTGGTCTTGAGAACCCACCAGCCACAAACGTGACCTTCTTTCACAACATCAAAAGGCCCCCTGGTGACCTGTGCAGGACCATCCATGGAGTATGTAACGCGGTAGCCATCTTTGGTTGGACTGAGGCCATCGGCTGAGAGAAGAACGCCGGCTGCGTGAAGCTCATTGTTAAAGGTGGTCATTTCCTTAAAGATCTCGGGCCCAGTGGAAGTTGGGTTTTCAGCTTCTGGAGAAGCTTTGATGAGGATCATATATCGAGGCATGATGTGTGTGCTCAAAATGATACCTATGAGGTTTGAAAGCTAATGAGCAATTACGGGAACGAGGTTCTTGTAAGTGACGATTCAACGGGAGCACGCCCTTCTATGTACAAGTTGAGCTTCAGCCCTTTCCATAAGACCTGGTAAGCTGAGGCGCTTTTGGACCAAGACTATTGGCGAGACTCCGTCGATCGTCACCGTTGCGGTGACTCGGAGTTCAAAAACAACACTATACTCAGTGGCGTTCATGGCCCAATGACAACTAAGCAATGACCAGTTGCTGCCTGTTGCGAGGACGAAAACCGAAGAATGATAGTAGGTAATTGCACGATAGGAAAGGACCTTGATGGGAAAGAGCTCGGTGAGATTTCTTATCCGTAATGGCACTCATGAAGACGTCCAGCAAGCTATGGGACCTTTCTTCACGGGCATCGTGAAGTATGGGGTATGATACTCAAACGCCACAGACGTGTTAGGCTTCGTACTTCGTATCCCGATAAATGAAACCAACAAAAATCTCTTTATGGTAATTCTCAAATTATCAAAAAAAGTCTAACATTCAGCTTTCATGAGTTCTTGTGTACGTGATGCTGCATCGCTTGGCAGCCATGATGGCACGCCGTTGGAAATCGGTTGAGCGTTCAACAGCTAAGACCGAGTATATATGATACAATCAGCCCAGTCAACCAATTTATTGTTCCATTACATTGGTTCAAGGCGTGTCTTTTGCAGCAATCATAGTCTAATGTCCCAGTACACTTTGGTGGTATCCTGCATCTCATAAACCATGATTCTGATATGGCACCAATGCTATGGATCACTCTACATTGAAAAACTCGTATATGTTGCATGGAGAATTTGAACAAGTCGTGTAATCTTTCCTCGCACCATTCAGCCTCTAATGACGTGCTTGGCCGAAGTTCAGATAATGGGTCGACATGTCGATTTCAGTGGGCATGATAAACCAAGATAGGAAGCTGGAGTGTTTATCCTTGATAAATCACTCCACACAACGTGGGACCCGTTGGCTTTAAGTGAATAGGATGCGATGTCGACATTTTCTTTTCGTCAGACCAAAGATATAAATATTACACCCCACCAACAGGTTACCATGACGGCTACTCTTCATGCAAACTCGCCCGCTCTCTTGATGAACTATGGCAGATGACAAGGCCATCGTACCAGCTCCCATTGGAGCTGATGAGCCAGATTCTTCCGACAACTCGGTCAAAAATACCGATGCTGCAGTAAACGACATTCCAAAGCATGACCATCATGTTCACAAAGACGGAGCAGATGCTGCCCTTGACTTGTTGAACGAGACGGGCGGAGTCAGTCAACCTTTCGATGCCAAAGCCAACAAACGACTCATCCACCGCATTGATACTCACATCATGCCTCTCATTTGTACCGTCTACTTCTTACAGTATATCGACAAGACTGCAGTTTCTTACGCAAGCGTTACTGGCATTCAACAATCAACTGGTCTGAAGGGAAATGAGTTCAACTGGGTCGCTTCGATTTTCTTCTTCGGTCAACTCGGCTTTCAGTTCCCTACTGTTCGTCTTCTTCAAGTATTCCCTCTCGCCAAGTACGTGTCAGTCAACGTTACACTATGGGGTGTGACTCTCGCTTGTATGGCGGCATGTCATAATTTCAGCGGTCTCCTCGCCTGCCGATTCTTTCTTGGTGCCCTTGAAGCCGCCATTGTCCCAGCCTGGGTCCTGTTCACATCCCAATGGTACACCAAAGAAGAGCAAGCTTTCCGAGTCGGTATCTGGTTTTCAGTCTGCGGTGCGGCTCAAATGTTTGGTGGATACTTTGCTTACGGTGTTGCAACCCACGTTGGCAAAGATCCAAATGCTGCTTTGAAAGGATGGCAAGTTATCTTTCTCGTCCTTGGTCTCCTCACTGTTGTGGTCGGAATCAGTTTCTGGTTCATCATGCCAGATTCTCCTGCCGTTGCTGGATTCCTGGATAAAGAGAAGAAAGCCATGCATCTTGAGCGTATACGAGGAAATGTGCAGGGCATTGGTACGCAGACGTTCAAATGGGCTCATGTCAAGGAGGCTTTGACTGATAGTATGACTTGGCTATATGCCTTCTGGGTCTTTGCTGCCAACATTCCCAACTCTATTGCTACCAGTTTCGGAAACATTCTTGTTAAAGGTATGGGATATACCAATGAGGAGTCTCTGTTGCTGGTTACTCCCCTCGGAGCTTGGGAGATTGTCTTCCTGATTGGCCTTACTTACGGAGCTATGAAGACAAGACAACGATTGTTCTTCTGTATAGCTGGCCACATTCCCGCCATTATCGGAGCCATCTTGATGGCAACCACAGAAAAAGTTCCCGCCTTGATTGGATATTACACAACTGGAGGCATCCCCATTGGCTGGACTACTATTCTCGGACTACAGAGCTCAAACGTGGCTGGCTCTACCAAGAAAATTACCGTCTCATGTATCGGAACTATCGCATATACTGTTGGAAACATCATCTCACCTCACACTTTTCAAGCTCGTGATGGACCACGATATCTTCCCGCCAAAATCTCCATCTGCATTATTTACTTCCTTTGCACCATTGACTTGCTCGTCATGAGATGGGTCTTTGATCGAAGGAATAAGAAGAGAGATGCTGAGAAGGCTGCGCTAGGCGATCAATACAGAGTTGAGGAGAACCACGAGTTTCTGGATCTGACGGATCTGGAGAACAAAGAGTTCCGCTACGAGCTGTAGAAAAAGGTTACCAAGATCATAAACTTTTGGACAAGGCTTTATGAGTCTGTCTCTAATGTAATCCTCATGTAGCTCGAATACAACGAGACATTATGCAGTCTATTCATTGGCATAACATAAAAGTAAGGGGACCATACTATCATATTCTGCAGCCTTTGGACTCAATTAAATGGAGTGGCTTGGCTACCTTCAGCAGTTTAATGACTTAGCTGAGCCTGAACGTTGGAGATTCTTGCTATTGGAATTTGTAATCCTGTTTATCCTTTTGAGGCTATTTTCCTTTAGATATATCTACTCCGGAATCTTGTGCTCACTTGCAGGCACGCCAGCAGCCCACCTATACTTGGACGCAGCATGCTCATCAAGAGGATACCTCTGCCCCGGAAGGCCATAGAAGTTCTCTCGGTAGCTGCCACCAGGTACTGCGTAATCGTCCCAGAAGAGACCCCTTGATCGAAGTTCAGGGAGCAGCAGTTCGATGATATCTTTGAAGGTACCCGGGAAAAGAACATAACCCTCCTCATAGTTAGTAAGGCCCCATGATTAGGGGTTGATGAACTTACAAAGTTGAATCCATCGACGTCTGCCTCATCAATCCAGACTTGCAGACTATCAGCTACCTGGGAGGGAGTACCAACGAATAGAGGCCCGTTGCCTCCTAGGCTGACATGCTCGGCGACAGTATGCTTCGTCCACTTTGAGTTTGCGGGCGAGAACTTGGCATAGCCTTCTACAGTTGATCTGAAGAACCATATGAGTTGAGGCACTTTGGGATTATGAGGACGAAACTTACCGGACAGCATTACTTTCAACCTGTCGAAGCTCCTCATCATCACCGTACTGGTTCAAGTCCATACCAGTCCACCCACCGAACAGGGATAGAGCACCTTCAGTCGAAGCATACTTCTTCGCTTCATTGTACTTAGCCAAAGCTTCCTCCTCAGTCCTACCAAGAATAGGGGTGACAAGAGCGAGGACCTTGATGTTGTTTGGATCTCGGCCAAACTGTTCCTTCGCAACTTGTCGGATCTCCGCAATGTTCTTCTTACACACTGCAGGTGCATGCGCAGAAGTAAAGATAGCTTCAGCATGCTGTGCTGCAAAGGCTTTACCTGGCTTGCTGGCTCCTGCTTGAAGAAGGAGGGGTGTTCGCTGCGGGCTGGGGTCCACGACGTGAGGACCGGGAACGTTGAAGTATTTACCGTTATGGTCGATTTGACGAACAAGGGCAGGGTCCGTGTAGATACCCCGCTCACGGTCTAGCTTGACAGCGTCGTCACGCCAGGATGAGTTGAAGAGCTTGTACATGACTTCCATGTATTCTTCGGCCTGCGCATAGCGTTCATCGTGCTAACTGTCGTTAGAAGCTGAATAATTACTCCGGGAAGATCACTTACGGCGAGTTGAACTGGATGACCAAGGTTGCGAGCGGCTGAGTCTAGGTAACCAGTGACAATCTGTACGTCTTATTAGTGGTGACCGTGAAATGAGACTCGACGTTCTTACGTTCCAGCCCAAACTGTTGAAACGTTAGTAATTTTCCACAGCAAATTATAGAAAACTTACCGGCCCTTTGTGAGGTGATCGACTGTGGATAACCGCCGAGCAAGATGATATGGCTGCTCATATGTAACAGAAACAGTCGCACCAAATCCAATATTCTTAGTCGCAGCAGCCATGGCAGGAATAACGGCCAATGGCTCCGTAAGAGGCCATTGAGCTCCTGAAATGATAGCAGGTTCCAAGGACTTCTTGTAAACATCGTAGCCTCCTATCTCAGTTGTCAGAACTCTGAAAGCTACCCCTCATGACCCAAGTCACTTACCCAACACATCAGCGATAAAGATGCCATGGAACTTGGCGTCTTCTAGCAACTTGGCCAATTCTACCCAGTGCTCAGTGTCCTTGAACCTCCAAGACTCATCTTCAGGGTGCCTCCATAATCCTGGCGATTGATGACCACTGCCTAAAGCCTTATCAGTACATGTTGCATGACTGGGATGAGGGGCACCTACACATCATGACAAAGGCATTGACGATAAGGCTCTTCTTCTTGCCCTGCTGGGCGGTCTGATCTTGGGAAGCCATGACGTTGACTGTAGAAAATGGAAGTGATCTGATTGGATTATGCCTGACTTCGTTGTTTAGGTGGTGATGTACCGGTTCCCAGCTTATTCTTCTTTTAAGACGCTCCGGATATCGGTGCCGATACAGGACTTCCAGACGACTATTGCGTGATTGCTAGGCCCATGACTGAATATGCAAGTGATAGCTCTAGACAGGGTATCCTTAGGCTATAGATATGAGACCTTGGCGTGTAAGAGCGTTTTGGTGGACTAACCGATGGCGCAATCATCACTGAGTCTTGCTCATATGAAATGCCGATCAACCCCTCAATTTCCATACGATAAACTCGGAGAACTTCCAGAAATGGGTAAAAGATTGCGAATTTCTATCAGGGTTGTTTTCTCGGGTGTTTCTAACTCGGAAGTTTCATGTCAAGATACCGAGTTGTCGGGAGTGGCATATCACGCCCACGTGGGCTACACACGTTGAGGCTTGCAGAGGCGCAGAGTCTGTGCTCTTCTGAGACATCAAGTATTCTAGAAGATCATCGGGTTCTAATTCTACGGCTCGGGACCTTGAAATGGTGGTTCGGGCTTGATGTTGCTTCCTTTTTGATCATCTATCGACAGGCATGACAAAGATACACGGCTTCAACAACTTTCATATAAATATTCTAGATTTAATATATATATATATAACATCTAATCTCACGACACTTTTAAGCCATTTTCTCTCCGATACCTCGACAGATTCCATGAATAAGCCCGTCAGTGTCTAGTGCTTCTTGATATCGCTGTCCTCGCCGGAGTTGGACCCATAGTTCTGGCTATCAACCTCCTGAATGGGGCTCTCAAGAGAAGCAGCAGGACGAGAGCCGAAATCCTTGAGAACCAGCCAAGCAGGGAAGATAGAAAGACCCCAAAGTGCGAAGTTAAAGTAAACACCACCAACCTCAGCGAAGAGAGGCAAGGAAGTAATGCCGTAGCTGACGGCTTGCCAGGCGGATTCAGTACCTCGGAGAAGGGCAGAGAATCGAATTACTTCGTCTTGAGTATCGGCGAGATGATGAATAATGAAGTAGCTAGGGAATAATTAGATCATGGCCATGTTACGTGCGTTCATGGTTACTCACAGGAAGAGGTAGTTTAGCTGGAATGACAGGGTGAGGAGCAAGAAGATGGCGAAGGAATGGCCGAATCCCGAATCAACCCAATCGTAGGTTGGTCTTGTCTCACGGAACCTGGTAACCAACACTGTGGCCCAGATCCAGCAGGCTCCTTGAAGAGTAGCAAGGAAGGCGAAGGAAGATCTGGTGCGGAATCGCAGAGAAACCTTGGTACGGTCGAGCCAGACCTATGGAGATACTGTGAGCAATAGAGACATGATGGGCATTTGAAAGACTTACACCCAGAACATTACCAGCGGTGACGGCAACGATACCACCCAAAAAAGAGCCAAGAGCACGGGATCGGACAGTAAACCATACTGCATCGGTTAGTATCATGTGTGAGATTAGACCGGGGAGTCTTACAGGAAAGATAAGTGAAGAATACGGCTTCCGCAAAGACAGCCTGTCCGATGAACAGAACGACCAGAAGGAACTTCTTGGTAAAGAAGAGCCTGGCGGTCTCCTTCAGCTCGAAGCTAGGAAGCTTGTCAATCTCCAACTTGACGGTGACGCCATCCTTCCTCTGAACCTGATGCGGCTTGCTGAGCAACAGAGCAACGAAAGGACCAACAGCTTGGAGAGCAATGAAGATAAGATAAACAGTGTAAGAGACCTTTCCAGCCTCGTTGCGGTCGGCATTAAGACCAAGATTGATGGCGCCACCGAGGATCTGACCAGATAGACGGTAAGTGAGCCAGTAACCTAGAGCTTTACCGCGGTTCCAAGGCTCGGGATATGCGATGGCGATAGCGGCTTCGGCCATCCAGAAGACACCAGCTGAGATACCACAGAGAGCAGCACCGACGAGGACGAGCCATTCTGTTCCGAAGCGGTTGTTGGTGTAAAGGCCTGCTGCATAAGGTGCATAACCGAGACTAACTCTCGTCAGCAATGTTCACGAGCACGTTCGCGTGAGGAGACTTACGTTCCAAAGATCAGAGCACCCTTGATACCGATATATCGAACCAGAGTACTCGAGAAGTAACAAGACACAACCATGAGACAGAATGTCAAGGCATTGGCAGCGTTGATGAGCTTAGGCGAGGCTGCACCACCGGCACCAAGCGAGTTCATGGCTACCCAGATACCCGGAGCAGACAAGTTACACAAGCCAAGAACCGTGATGTTGAAGAATGTGGAGCGATACCACTTGACTGGGCAGTGTTAGTAGACGACGTGCATATCGGGAGTGAATTCTTACCAGGAAGAAGCTGATCCTTGGGAGGAGCAGCGACCTCACTGTCCGCATGTCGATTTTCCACCACCGTCATCTTATCTTGTCTGAATGATGCTGTATGAACTGGAGAAAGTTGAGACAGAAGAGAAAGCTTGATAGCTATCAGAATTGTTAGCGAGACACGGCTGTGATATGTTCTGTAGAAGTAGGTACGAGATCAACATTTATATTTCCCTTCCCATCATGAAACCACCGCCCAAAGCGATAGCACCAGCACGCAATCCAATCCTTGACCGCACCTACAGCTCAACTGCCGAAGTCCCAGCCCTTTGGGCATTAAATCTTCTAGCGCAAAACGTATATCTGTGGCGGCATTACGTTTACCAGAGTCTCGGTATGTATCCGGTTCGAGACTCGAAATGTTTTGCTCGCTAGCAGAGTCTCGTCCTTTGGCTTGTCCTCGGTTACGCCTCGAGTATCAGTCTGCGTGCGTGGAGGCAGGATCTGAGATCAACTCCCCGAGAAAGATGGCCCCATTAACGAAGCTAATGCAAGGATGTTTAGCGGCTCCGATGCTTTAGTGCAGTCGTGATAGATTGGACGGGCTCTCCACGTGGAGGTGCGGGCGAGTCGCGCGATTACGTGCGTGGGACCATGTCATGACGAGATCTCGCCCAAAAGCTCATCTTCACTTTATGCATTGTCGAATCTACTAGACTAACTCTCTATGGAATACTCCACCACTTCTCGTGAATATCCCGCAAATCGATCTTATCTGGCCTTTGAAGATACGGCGTTTGGTCAGCCTCTGTGTCCGTCTCTCTCTTGGTCCATCCATTGCCCAAGTAATGCGCAAAGCGGTTCTTAGAGTCGCCGATATACTTGTACTCCCAATCTTCCCATCTAGGCTCTTGTCGCACAAATGTGATATGCCCTGCGCTTCCTGGCCAGAGCCCGTGAATTCTAGCACCAGGCCTACCGCCATTGTACCATGAACTACATTTATCTGTAAGAACTGTCTTTGCGAAAAAGGCATCTGAGTACTCCACAAAGTCGTCGGCTGCTTGTTTAGAGGGGCTCAGAGACTTAATGCCCTGATGCGAGACCTTGCGCAGGACCTTGGCGAAGTATGTCAATTGAGTCTCGACGCTGTGAGGGACTGTTCCCGATGGCCCTGTTGCTTGCGGTCCATGGACGAAGAGAAGGTTGGGGAAACCAGGTGTTCCAAGTCCAAAGTATGTGTAAGGATATCCATATGTTCCATCAGCCTTCCACAGATTGCTGAGCTCCTGTCCATGAGCGCGAATGGGGAATGCTGGAACCATGTCAACGTTTGCGCCGGTCGCGCAAATGACAGCATCGACATCTCTCTGCTTGCCATCCTCAGTCTCGATTCCCGTCTCCGTAAAGCGCTTAATTCGAGTACGGATGTACTCCACGTTATCCTCTGTAATGGCCTCGAGATATCCCGGCCCCGGTGTCAGACGTCGACAATTCGGCGAGAAGTCTGGTACGATGTGCTCAAGTAGCTCTGGCTTCTTCACCAGTCGCTTCTTCATGATGTCGATGAACGCTTCGCGGAGCTTCTGATTCGACTCGCTGTTCCGGAAGAACGAGTCAAATCGTGTCCAGTATAAGCTCTCGAGGTCCTTTCGGAAGGCCAAGTATGCGTCAGGGTCTTCTGCCCATTTCTTCTTCTCCTCTTCAGTATATGGCTGGGCCTCAATCTTTCGCTCTTCACCAGCCCAAGATGCCGCAATCCATGTCTTGTTACGAGCATAATGATCAAGTCGCTTGACAATTGGTTGCAGGTTCGCGGTGACTTGGATACCGCTCGCTCCATTGCCAATGACAGCGACCGTCTTGTCCTTGGGATCAAAATCCGTGCTCCAATTGGAGGCATGGCGAAGATGTCCTTTATACTCCGATATTCCGGGATAATCGGGTAGTTTCCAGTCATTGAATCGTCCAATACTGGTCAAGATGAACTCGTTCTTCTCGACCGTCTCTTCGCCCGTCTTCACGTTCCGTAGCTTCGTGATCCAGACACCCTCTTCATCGTCCCAGGTTGTACCCTCGACTTTGGTATTGAGCTTGACATATTTGTAGACGTCAAACTTTCGCGCGACCGATTGCCAGTATTCACGGATCTCGTGGCCGGGTGCGTACTTGTCCGACCAGTCTGTCTTGGGCGCGAATGTGCTTTGGTAGACGTGCGACGCAATATCGCATCTTACACCGGGGTAAACGTTCTCAAACCATGTTCCTGCCTACAGATTTGTCAGTTCTACCAACATTCAAGAAATCTGATGATTTGACGTACCACATCGGCATTCTTTTCGTAGATGGTAAGCTTGATGCCAGGGACTTTGGCTGGTAGAAGAATGCCTGCTGTGATTCCAGCCAGGCCAGCGCCAATGACACCAACTCTTAGCGGACGTGGCTCGTCAACGAATCTGTCGACCAATTTCAAGCGAGGGTTGTAATAAGGCGATGTCTTGTCTACGTTTGGTCCATTTCGTACGGTTGTTGGCGCGAGGTCCTTGGTCTGGGTAATTGGGGTTGACTTCTCAGCCGGTGCACTCTCTACAGCGACGCTCGGTAAGTCTGAGTCTCTATTATTGAAGTCATTGATTGCGCCGTTAATTACTGCTGCGGTCGCCATCGTTAATTGATGGGAATATGGTGCTCGGGAATGATGGTGAATGTTCAATTACCGATGAACCTCTTCAGGCGACAGGACTGGGATACTCAATACCTTGAGCTATTCTTCTATCCTTATCGCATCTTGCCCATGAGCACGTTAGCTAGCTCTTCTGTTACATCATGTCGTAATCTAATCATTCTGCATGGCCATTCGCTGTCGCAACTCCCGTTCCTCTTTCACCATATTGCGTCTTTGTTAGTCTCAATCACGCTTGTGCCCCACGCTCTTACACCATCGAGGCCCTGGCACTCCAGTATGAGACCCTGAAATCTCGATCCAATCAACTTCAAAGCAATTAATTACCGTCGCTTCCGATATACGGAGTGAACTTGAAGTAGTATCCGAGTTTGGAAGGTTTACCCCAGTAGGCCATCACCGTCTCACTTGGTTGTCGCAGGTTCCAAAGGTGCGCAAAAATGCAAGACCTTGGCTCTTCACTCATATTGCCCCGAGCCTCTTGGGTCACTCATAATCATGGAAGTCAGCAGCTCTTTCGTTTATTAAATAAAGTATTTGAGACTAGTCCGTCCTGCCACTGCATCCCTTCAGTTAACCCTCATCGCATCTAATCCATGTTCGACCTCAACACAATACTTATCTCATGTTCTATCTAATAATTCAGCCCCCATAATCTTACTTGTCGAGTACAAATTGCTCCCCAATCCACCCATAAGTTCGGTAAAGTCTCCGTCCATGGCGCCTAGCAATAACAAAGGGCACCTTATTATGTGGGTGAGGTTCGTGAAAGTGTATACTCGCATTAGCCTCCAGAGTAGATGGCGAGAATTGCCATACAGACCCATATAGCTTCTCGGCAGCAAGCCCAACTGAAGTCAACGCATGCAAAAAGTCGTTCCATGGAACTTCACCGGGGGTAGAAGTAACATCTGGGTCATAAAAGAGAATGCGAAATGTCTTGAGTGCTCGTCGGTCAACCTTGAATATCGGCTTTGGATCCTCGAGCGTAACTTGGGTCATCGCTTCAGCTGGGGCTTCATCGACTTCAGTTGATTTGGTTGAAGTTCCTTTTGTCTTGAGTTTCGCCTTGTCTGGCTTCACTGAAAGACGACCTGACGCCTTAGTGTCTCTATCGTCACTGGACAACCCAAAGAAAAAGGTCGACATGGGTTGCTCAATGTCGAGCACTTTCCTCTTCTCTTTCGTGGGCTCAACCCATTCAGGTGTCCGGTGCAGGGCACGAGGGCTTTTGAGCAGTCCTGTCAGGATACTTTCATCCATGTCCTCCGTTCTTTCGTAGAGATACCGATCTGCTCTGGCCCAGAAAGCATCTAGGTTCCACTCCGCTCGCCGCATCATCTCAACATTTTCCTTGTTCTTGCGTCGGTATACAGGATAGGTGAACTTCCCCAGGTCAGGCTCGCAAAACTGAATGAGGTCCGGCGCTGGCTCTATTTGGATAGCTTCTTTGAACTCTCCCCAAATGTCAATCTTGTTTCCGATGATGTCTTTCGACCAATCCATGGAATGATCGCCAGGGCTAACACCGAAACCTCGGTTCCACGGCTCGAAACGCTCGAGCGCATGCAAAGTCTGGATGATTATCGCGAAGTCACCAAGCATGGCTCGGGCAGTCGGTGATAGTAAGTCTAGAATTGCCTTGTCCCTTACCACCTGCAATTCCAGGTCGTTTATGGCCAGGTTCATAACATAGATATCAGGAACGACACTCTCACAATCCAGTCTGCCCCTCGCACCATATATTTGCCAGATTACCCACTCGACTAAAAAGTTCTCGTTGAGGGTCAGGGGTCTCTCCCGAGTCTCAGGGTGATTGTGCGAGAGAGCGACAGCGGCTCGTAACCGGGGAGAACGCTTGACCAAAAACTCTAGTTTCTCTAGGAACACCTCTCTACTAGTCAGTACGAAAGAGAGAAAGTGGCGAATCTGGTTGTTGTAATCAACTGGCAATTTCTCTGTAGGTGATATGACGCTCGCGTACTTCTCCTGCATTTCTCGCAGGCATTTGGTAATTCGATGGATTTCTGTGAAGATCTCGACCAATGTGTACGCGTTAGTCAAAACGTCGGCAATGGCTGCTCCCCATGTGCTTGTGTGTTTTCTTCTGAAGCCTATGAGTTGCATATGATCGTGCATATCACTGATTTGTTCCACAAAGTAATTGGGATCCTCGCGCATCGCCCAAATGTGATCCTCTGCAGCCCTGGCTTTGGCCGCAAACAACTTCTCAAGGTTGGCAAAGTCAAGCCGAGTTAGTACACGGTAGGGGGCTTCGACAGTTATCTCGAGCAGGGACGTTTGTATCCCCTGAGTCTGAGTATTCGCGGGGAGTTCCGGCTCAGGCTGAACAGGGTAAACATCGCTGAACAGATTTTCCGGCTCAATATCATGAAGAATTTGATGGCAACATTTGACAAGGAAGTCCATTAAGCGCTCCTGTATCTCTAGAATCACCATGCCGGCTGGAGCCCCGAATTGATTTACAAGCCACTTCTTGCCATATATGTCAGATGTAGGCCAGTCGTAGTCTTTGGTTGACAAATGAAGCCAGGTTCCCCGGTCAACGTTTGGAACTTCTCTCAGAGTTCCATAGACGTCACCAGAGGAGATGCCCCGGAGGATCAATTGCATGCGGTCCGTGGGGAACGGCGGGCCATCTACTAGCACGTCGGTCAATACTGCTCTATGGACGTTTTGTGCATCCGCGTCAAGGAAGAAAGGGGGCGGTTGACGGCCTCTGGAATTAAGAAGCAAGAGGAGCGGCGTAGGCTTCCCAAGGGAGTCCTTGTTGATGAAAGGCCACAGTATTGAACTATGATGCTTGACCTTGACCTCGGGGTCCGTCTCTAATTGTCGCCAAAAGTCGTAAAAAGGCCGATGGGTTGGTGGCATGTCTGGCCATGCACTAAGAAGAATCTGGAGCCGCTGCTTTCTGCTTTTCTTAAGCCATCGTTTTTGTATGCTCTCTTCGTGCCGTTCGAGAATTTTTCCAAGGATTTCATAGTTTTGAAAAATGATTCTCCCCCTTCTCTTTGACTCAGCTTCAACTACTTCTGCTGGTGTGTTCTTCAACGGAAAAGGGTAGGAGTCCCTCGCTTGTCGATATCTGCCGGAAAGGCTTTCATCGTGAGGCATCTTGGGGATGGGACTGTCATATGAGTCTCTTCGACTTAACCGTGTTGCTGGGTACTTGGTTTTGACGCTTATATTTTTGGAATAGGGGCCTTTATGGTTGAACGGTCAAACAATATTCCAGCCCAACACATCTCGGCAAACGCCCCTAAGGAGGTTAAAAGAAAGTGAAGGATTTCTTGGACTTGGTAGGTAGAAAAAAGGAAACCAAGTACTCCGTAAGTTTGATGTAAACTCGGTGAATCGCTAACCTTATTTCTTTAGCACCTTGATAGTTAAAAATTGGACATTTTCTTGCGCCCTCGGGAGCGCCTTTTGACTCCGAGGTACTTGACCGGACCGCCGCCGAAGACGGGGCATCAGAAGTGCTAGGGATCGTAAATGGGGAGTAGGTCACCTAAAATCAATCATCATTAACATCACTACAGATATTCCCATTCACTCATTTAACCTTAATCCATCCTTATCCTCATCCTCACCCTCACTCACCCACTCATAATGTCTGGTCTCTGTGTTGTCGCAATAGTGTTTGACAGCCCAATTTGGAGCATGTGATAGCTTTCCAGTACTCCGTAGTACCTAGCTAGGTACTAAGTCTCTTAAATTACCTAGTAGGTACTAAGTTAACTATCAGTTATCAGATCATTTTTGGGACGGTAAAATGTTTAACGCGATACTAAATCCATCGCGCCGTTGGCCTCAATTACCATTTCCCCATACCCCGCGTGGGTCATTTCAACGGGTCTGGGGTAAACATTTTGGCGGTAAACATGAGTCACAAGGAGCCGATATCAAGGTATAAATTGTCTAGAAGTCCACATTGTTTGTGATCATCAGAGAGCACGGCTCACTTTGATTCAACATGTCTTCCGAGCCCATCACATTTGCCATCATTGGTGTCGGCTTGATTGGGCCTCGTCACGCCCAGACTGTGATCAAAAACAGCCAAGCAAAGCTGGTAGCTGTTGTCGATCTCATGCCAAATGGCGAGCAATTAGCTCAAGAGCTTGGAGCTGCCTACTTCAAATCCGTGGCCGATATGCTACAATCGTCGACTAAGCCTCAAGCAGCCATTATCTGCACTCCCAATCACACACACGTCCCTCTGGCTCGCGAGTTATCCTCGGCGGGTATTCACATCCTCATTGAAAAGCCTTTCTGTACAGATATTGAGAGTGGAAAGGATTTGGTTGATCATCTCGATAAATTAAACGTCAAGGCTTTGGTCGCTCATCATCGACGATTCAATCCCTATATGATGACTGCAAAAGAAACTGTGGGTTCTGGTTCTCTTGGGAAAATCATTGCAGTGAATGGAATTTGGGCGACTTATAAACCAATGGAATACTTTGACCCTCCACGGGAATGGCGAAGAGAGAATACGGGCGGTGTTGTTCTCATCAATCTCGTCCATGAGATCGATCTGTTGCACTATCTCTTTGGTCCCATTACACGGGTTCATGCAGAGAAGACTATATCACAGCGTGGGTTTGAGGCTGAAGAGGGTGCAGTTCTGACACTTCGATTCAAGTCCGGTGCCGTCGGAAGCTTCCTGTTCTCAGACAATGTTCCGTCACCGCATAACTTTGAGTCCGGTACTGGAGAGAACCCTCTGATTCCTAAGACTGGAAAGGACTTTTATCGTATCTTTGGCACCAACGCATCATTGAGTGTGCCAGATATGATTTTGTCTTCCTATGTTGAAGGTCAGAAGTCATGGCACCAGGAGCTTGTTCAGAAGAACGTCCCTGTTCCCGATGGTGTGCCTTTCGAGCTACAGTTAGATCACTTCATCAAGGTTATTCGTGGTGAGGCGACTCCGAGTTGTACACCAAGAGATGGTCTGGCTGCACTTGTTGTCTGCCAGGCTGTGAAAGAGGCATTAAAGGAGGACAAGACAGTGGATATTGACACTTCTGGTTTTGGACTCTAAATGGATAGTGCTTCAGGCTCTTCGAGATTTCTAAGAATTCAAAGACGGACTATAATAGGATACTGAGGCTCCCTAGATTATACTCTGTAACATATATTAATAATGGATAGAAACTATGTTATTCTCTGAGCAACTATTGTACTCCTAAGTTCATTCTTCTCATCAGCTTCTATCTTCAATGAGTTTACATGATTAAACAAATATCTATTTCCTCATCAATACTGACAAAGAAGAGCGTTCTCGCTCGCAGCGGGAAGTTAAATTATACAAGTCTCAACAACCAAGCTCGTCGTGTGCACCCCAAGGGCATTACGAAGCCATCTTAAACCGTCTTCTGAATGGTATCCCAATCATCAAAAAGAAGACCAGGCAGCCCAACCAGCAAAAACAGGGCCTGACCGGGGATTGAACCCGGGACCTCTCGCAAACTATAGTTCTTTATAAACAGAACTGAGATGTCACTCCCGAAGCAAGAATCATACCGCTAGACCATCAGGCCAGAAACTAGATCCTGGGGATATCAGTGCGGCCAGAACCGGGTGCCTATAGACATGCCGACCCCAGCAGCTCTACTGCGGATCTAAGGAATTGCCAGAGGTTTCTTTACTATATCCAACGACTTAAGCCAAGCTATTATCAAGCACCAAGTTACAAGTCGAGGACTCGTCTTTTTGTTACCTGTTTCCCCTGGAGAGTGGTGGTTGTTGGCGCTTCGTCCATGCGAGGCTAGCAGATGGCACACTCGCAGGATCTACAGCAACTAGCCCATGATCGATCAGACCTTATGAGAGCATTGGGTCGCCGCTTGGGAATCGGCTGTAGTCATTGTAACACAATGCTGAGATACTTGGGACTTAATGATAACACCTAGGGTATGGCTTTGAAGGGTTGAGTCCCCCTGGCTTCCAAAGACGCACAGGCTGGCTGGGGATCGTGGTTCTTTAAGACTTCACATTACTTGACTACTCTGCGGAGAAACAATTTACTTTGCATAGGGCATCGTTCTATCGTTGAGCTTAAGTCTAAGTCTATTGGGGAGCTGAACTATGTTTGACCTGGCTTTGACAAGAAAGCGATACAATGATTGACTGTATCTGATCCTTAATCCCTTTTCTTGCCAATTCTTGGGAGACATAGCCAAAGTCCTAGCAATGCAGTCAAGAAAGCCAGGATAATCGGCTGGAGAGTCTTGACTCCCTTGGCTTGGGCAATAGCACCCACGGCAAAAGGAAGAATTGCGGCACCACTACCACCAAAAGCAGCTGCGAAACCAATAGTACTGACATGCAAGTGCTTGGGCAACATCTTCGTAGTAGCAACGACTACTGCAGGGAATAATGGACCAAGAAAGAATCCCTGGAGTGCTACTGTTACTGCTGAGACATAAAAGCTCGGAACCAGCCAGAAGATTAGCTGCAGTGTTATAGCGGTAGGCAAATATAGAGACACTGCAATTTTGACACCAAGTAGTGGAGTCACGAACCCTAGAATAGCACGTCCAACGGCGAGACCCAACCAGAAGCCCATGGAGGTCATACCGGCTGGGTAGTTCTCAGCCTTTCGCACGCGAATCATGAACTGGACGATCCAGCCACCGACAGAAACCTCAACGCCAACGTAGCAGAGGAGGAATGCGGCACAAAGCCAAGTCACACGAGCGAAAGGAAGCTTAAACAAGGCTTCCTTCATGCCCTGGTTGTCCTCGTTGCTGGCGTCCATGGTTTGACGGTAGACTTCTGGGCCATTGGGCCAGAATGCCCAGGTGCAAGTAACAAATTCGATAGTGGCCAACCCGATCTAAGCACAGCAGTTAATACTGGGCCTTTAAGAACATACCCATATGTGTGACTCACCATAACATAGTAGAACGTATACCAAGGCAAGTTAGCCTTTGCGATCATGTTAGTTGCGATAAGAGGACTGATGACTCCTCCAACGCCGTAAAAGGCATGAAGGAAGCCAAGAGTCTCATTGGCCCTATCAAGATTGCCAATCCAGGCATTCCAAGCAGCATCACTGATTCCGTTTCCGAAACCAGCGAGACAGTACGCAAGAACCAAGACTGGGTACGGAGGGTGAACGGCAATGATTATGTAGGCGAGAATATGACAAATTCCGCAAGTAATACCAATTCCTCGCTGTCCAATCCGCCGATGCAGTGTATTATTCAGTACTGCTGCTAAGATATAACCGACAAAGGGCGAGAGGAAAACAAGAGACACTATAATGTAACTCAAGTTGTAATATTCTTCTAGCTGCGATCTGTTAGTAACTCAGGTCTCGGGGAGCCAGTTTACGTACGTATGGGATCAAGGCCTGTCATTTAATGTCAGAAATTGTATCAAGCAGGGGATTTCACAGGGATCGTACACCGTATGCAGCATCATTAGCCCCGGAGGTCAAAAGACTCCAAAACGCCGCTCCGGTCCTGAAAACATTCTGGCGGGGATATTTCCAGCTCTCAGCAACCTCCGCGGAAGCATTCTGTGCCGCGACGCTCTCAACACCACCGTCTGAGTAATCTTCACCGTAGCGAGAGCCAAGCCTCCGAGTTTCGTCAAAAATACCCGATCCCTCACGGACCGCAGCGGCAGGGGGCTCGTTGATTGCGCGAGACGTCAGCTCGTAGGAGCCAATTGTGGCTGTAGAAGAGGCAGCCATAGTGGAGATGTGCTGACAGGAACGGAGGTTTAGGTTAAATTTAAACGCCGTCTATAATAAAGGAAGTGGAAAACAGGAGGAGGATTCTCAGCGACATGATGCGATCTATTTCTTTCTTTTAAACTTGGTTGTTGACGACATCATGTGGATCTTGTACGCGGATAATCGTTCAGCACTTTACGATGAGTTGAGAGTATAACCAGATCAGGAATGGATACACGAGACCCGAGACGGTTCGTCGGGCCGTAGAGGAAGAGCTTCGGGTAACAAATTAGGGGTTAGCATTTTAAGTTAGGTACGGAGTATGCTTATTCCTCTTACGATTGTGAATCATGGCTTCGTATCCTCAACCGCAAGAAGTGACGGTAACAGTAACAGTAAGCAGAACACATACGTAACATCAATCCTTTGTCCCGTCTCACATGCAGAAACAGCATCAGCCAATATGCAACAGATCAGCGTTGGATCGCATCGGCATCGGCCTTCGCCAAGACACCCAGCAGCGGGTTCGACGCGTGGTAATCTGAGGTGGGCTCCATAATGTAATTTGGGTACCACCTTAGCCTGGGGCTCTCTCACTATAATCAACAGTGGCAGTGGCGGAGGCAGGGGGGCTTAGTAGCAGTCAGCAAGCGCAAGCTTCTTCCAAAGTCCAGACCACGTTGGCGTGAGACCATTGGACTCTGTGGCTTTTTGCTCTCCCTCAGCTGCTCTCCCAGGAAGCCAATTAACGAAATACCAGCCCTACCAGGAACCCAGCCATGTCACCCCCCGACAGAACAAAAAAGCTCAGCCCTGAACGGTGACATTGCAGAGATGGGTTTAGTGCTGAATCCAACAAGGCTGGGAATGGGTGGGAAATGCCGTGGTCTCTTCTTTTAACCCTTCAGGGTCTTTTTTTCCTTCTTCTCATCTTCCTCTCAGATACTAATCGATCACCTGCGAGCGAATAAAAGTCTCAACCCGTTGCCAAGCAAAGGCCGACCTCCTCCCGCTTTTAAGCTCAGGGCACTGCGGGGAACTGACCGGGCCGCTAGGGCCTCTCCAAACCATAACTCAATTTACCTACAGCTCCAGCTGCTGTTGAGTTCCAGCTCCTCCTCCCCGTCACCATGGAGCTGAGGGATTACCCTGATCACGATCCCTCTTCACAACACGCGCAATCGAATTGGGAGCCCACGAGTCCTTCTATCGCTAGGAAGCCTATCGGGTCCGTGAAGAATACCTCGCCGTATACCTCTCCTGACTATTCGACCTCGTCCTTTGCCCAGCGCGCAACTCATCAACCATATCTACAACGGCAGACCACGACCGATACGGCCTACTACGGCGCCTCGACACCGCTGGGGATATGGGAGCCGGCGTATCCTCACACGCCGGGCACCGGTCGACCTCAGAATTACAGGGAGGACAGCAACGCTTCGCTTTTGATGGCCAGTGAGCTGCCGAAGAACAGCCCTCCCGATGTGCCTCAAGGTCCTCCTGGTGTCCCACCAAATGGCCCTCCTCGAAGTAGATTGATAAATTGGTGGATACACGAATGGAAGCCATCCTGGAGCATGTACGTCCTCGTCTTCTCGGGGATCGCATTTGCCGTGGGCCACCATTTCTACTATCGCGGACTGCATGGACAACTCGCCAACGACCAGCAGGGCAAGTTCCGATACGGCGCTCTGTTAGCATTCCTTTCCAAGGCCTGCTTTCTCAATGCCGTGGTGCTCGCTTTCCGACAGCGCGTCTTGATGATGATCCGTCGCAAGATGCTTACGCTCTCCACTCTTGACTCGCTTTTCGCGGCCTCCGAGGATCTGACAGCCCTTCTCAATTGGGAAGCTTGGGTAAATGCCAAGTTCGCAATGGCACTTACAATATTCATCTGGACGTCGCCTCTAATTGTCATTTTTACATCTTATACCCTTACTGTGGTACCACAACGGAAGGAAGAGATAACACGCTGTCAGAATGTTCGCACTCTCAATTTCACACATGAAGAGACTGTATACTGGAGAAACCCTGTCAGAGTTGATGGTTACTTCGAGTCATCCGTCTCCCTGTGGAATTCCACTGCTCCCGCGGGAGAAACACCCGATAAGAACAAGCCTGAGGAGTTTGACTACTTCACGGCATCGAGTCGTCAATTCGACACCATCGCTTTAAAAACAGCATACACGCAGCAGGCTATTATGCGCCCGAAAGCGCCTGCGGACATTTGCGGCAAGGGTTGGAATTGCTCTTATACCATTGAGTTCGTTGGCCCAGGATATAAATGCACGGATTTGGCTTCGGGAGTGAAAGCCAAAGTGAAGAAGCTAGGTGACGCAGAGTGTCCTTTTGACACATCAGTCCTCGCTCCCATGGGAAATCTCACATACTATGCGATGCTGGACAGAGGAGATTACGAGAATCCCCAGATGGTCGCAGAAGCTGGTGGAAGACCCAAGGCGAAACCGCCTTACCCAAGGAACTTTGCTGCCTTCCGGACAGAGCCCATCCTTTGGTTTGGTTACGCTGATGTTGAGGACAGAACCAAGCCGCAGCCCGACAAACCTCAGGAAGGCGACTGGTTCAAAGCCTACACCCCCACCATTTTTGGCTGTGAGCACTACCAGACCAAGTACAAGGTTCAGTTCAACCATAGTGGCGGGGTTCAGTATCACGATGTCCAGGAGCGTAAGTTTCTCAAAAAGGTCATAGATACGACCTTCATCCCCGATAAGAAGGACCCCGATAAGAGGCTCAAGGACCGGACCTTGGCGACGCCAGAGGATAATTATGTGTTCCCCAATGACACCAAGAATTATCGCTTGACAGCCGCTTACCACGCCGTGGGAAGTCAATTGCGGGCCATTTTGAATGGTACCACTACAATGCCCAACTTCAACGTTAACAGCGAGATTCTCCAAACGAGATTGCTTGATCGTCTCAATTACCTACCAGTCGCAAACTTCCCCCTCGAGGTGCAAAAGTTCTATGAGGAAATTTTGATATCATTCCTGTCCGATCCGCAAATGTCTGTGGTGTCTTGGGCAGCTGACCCGTCGAAATACTCAGGACGATTCGACAGTGGCCCAGACTTGGACTACCCTTGCGTCAGATGGCAGAACAGAAACTGCTTCTTCTACAATTATGCGCAATTATGGGCAGTGTACGCGTTATCCATGGGAATCACCATTCTTGCTGTGGCGTCTGGCGTGAACGCCATGGAAGAGGATGCCATGATGCGAAGTCTCAGCTTCTCTGCCATTCTTGCAGCCACGAGAGCTTCCAGTCTTGACAAGCTTCGATGGGAGAGGGAAGCTGACGTCAAGAGTAGCAAGATTGGGTTCGGAATTGTATCTGATCGAACTGGCGAGAGGACTTACTCCTTCGGCGTTGAGGGCGACGTGAGCCAGGAAAAGGCTATGGCCACAGGACGCTCACCAGGTCTCTCGGTGATGAATTGGGGAGACAGGGCGGCGCGCAGAATGAGTTATGCGATGGTGAACAGGAGGGACAGACAGGAAAATTAGATGCTTTTCTTTTCTTCTGGATGGGTTTTGGTACAGGCTGGTGCATTGTTAGCGTATGGCATTGAAGCAATGGAAGCACATTTGGATATGAGCGCATAGCGTTGGATATTTGGTGTTGCGAAGCAACTTTTTAATTTATGAAGACATGACCTACATTTTTACATTGTCAATTGAGTTTGAATCTGTGTAAAGCTTGTATAATCTCCCGCCGAGACGCCCGAAGAAGTTGTCCAAATCCCTTCAATATTAATCGTGCCCATCTAGCAACACATCTGATGAGGTCATGGTCACAATGGCATTGTCAATCAACGTTTCCCACCACGCCAAAATACTGATAGACCTTAATGTCCCAGTGTGAAGAGATCACACAGTTCACAAATCCACCTTGCGTTCCTCATTTTACAGTTTCCTCTGATCTTTGCTCTGGCGCACCTGTCAAATGATCCATGTCAATTACGGTGATACTGGTGCCACACCGCTAAGAATAGAGAAGCCAAGCAAATCTCAGTGGAGTACTTTAGAGCTCAGCGGTGCTGCCTGTACTGACAGCTCAACTGCCACTTCAGCTTGCGTGTCCCAACCGTGTCCTCCGCTTCGCACGCTCAATCACACCCAAGATGTCCATCCACGCAGCAGCTGACCTCTCGGACGCTGCGTTAGGCGGTCCAATTCGTATCAAGGACGAGTACTTCATCGACAACTACAACCGCGTCCTCTCCCTCCGCGGCCTAAACATCTCGGGTGCTTCTAAACTACCCACTGAGCCGAACGGCCTGTCTCACCTGGATCATGGCTTCTATGAGAACCATCGCATCGTCACTTTTGTGGGTAGGCCTTTTCCATTGGAAGATGCGCCGCTGCACTTTCGGCGTCTGCAGGCTTGGGGTATGCCCTTTGTGAGATTGCTTGTTACCTGGGAGTCAATTGGTCATGCTGGGCCAGACCCTGAGGACCTGGACACAGAGTATATCGACTACCTGCGCCAATTGATTGAACTCATGCCGGAGTATGGTATCAAGTGCTTTGTCTGTGCGCACCAAGATGTTTGGAGTAGGTACAGTGGTGGAAGTGGTGCGCCTGGTTGGACCTTTGAAGTTGTAGGTCTCGATATCGAGGCCTTCACCGATACAGGCGCTGCGTATGTCCACAGTCAAGATGAGAAGAAACGTGCGAGTGAACCACCAAATCCAAAAGAGCCAGGTGGTCCATTCTTGTGGCCTTCAGGTTACCAGAAGCTCGCTGCGTCGACAATGGCTACTCTCTTTTGGGCTGGTGATGCTTTAGCTCCCAATCTCAAATGTCGTCGCAAAAAGGACGCTGGTGATGAGGTATCAGCACAACAATTCCTTCAAGACGCCTGCGTTGAAGCCTTCGGTCGCCTTGCAGATGAAGTCAGTCATCTCGAAGCATGCATCGGCTTTGAACCTATGAACGAACCCCATCGCGGCCTGGTCAATCTTCATCATTTTCACTTCTGGAACTACGACACCGACTTACACATCGGCCACTGCCCATCCCTCGCACAGGCTCTCGCCCTTGGAAGTGGCTATGCCCAAGATGTCGATTACTATGTCAAAACATGGCCATTCCCAACTCGTGTATCTCACAAGTCTCGTATTGACCCCAAAGGTCGCTCTGCATGGCTGTCCCTCAATGATCAGCCTATCGGCCACGGTCGGGGAATGGGCGAATGCCTGTGGCGCGCCCATGGCGTCTGGGAGTGGGACGAAAAGAAGAAGACAGCGCGCATTCGCGATGATGATTACTTTGAAGTTGATCATCGACCGGGTCGCGAGGGAATGCCTATTGAGTGGTACAATGACTGCTATGCGCCTTTTTTGCAAAAGTTCACGGAGCGTGTGTCGCGCAAGAAAGCGAAGCAGTTTAGCTTCATTGAACCGGTCCCTAATGAGTTCATCCCGCCTTGGCCGACACAGGATCCTGACAACAAGAAATGGCTCCAGCAGAAGTATGCCGAGAAGGAAGTGATCAAGGTTCCACGCCCGAACAACTTCGTGTACGCGCCCCATTTCTACGATCTTAACGTCCTTTTTAACAAGAGTCACTCGTGGATGAGCGTCAACGTCCAAGGTCTCACGCGAGGCATGTTTGTCCTCAACGCGCTCTACTTTGGTGTCGGGGGGCTTCGACACAATTACAGAGCGCAGCTTGGCAACATTGTCAAGTACGGAAAGAAATCTCTGGGTAAAGTCCCCATGGTTATTGGTGAGATTGGCCTCTCGTACGATATCAACAAGGCAGAAGCTTTCCGCACAGGCTGCTACGACACGCAACGCCATTTGATGAACGGCTTGATCTCCGCAATGGAGGATAACAAGCTCAACTACACACTGTGGAACTACAACCCAAATAACAGAGTTGCATACGGCGACGGGTGGAACAATGAGGATTTCTCAGTCATCAATGGCGACGAGGTCAGCGAGAATGGCCCCGTACGACCTGACTACCGGAATCATCTTCACGAGCATGACGAGCTTTACAAAGGCGGTCGTATCCTCGACGTGATCATCAGACCATATGCTGTGAAAACAGCAGGTGTTCCCAAAAAGTCCAACTGGAACCATAAATCACTACGCTTCGAATATGAGTGGACCAGTACAGCGACCAAAGAACCTGTCGATGAGAAGACACACCTCACTGAGATTTTCATCCCGGGGTATCACTACGACGCACACAAGCTACGTGTCCAGGGAACGAACGTGGAATGGACGTTTGACAAGCCTCGTCAGACGCTATACGTGCGCAGTAGTTTGGCTGGGTACCACAGCATTATCGTGGCTATTGAGAATGAGGCACAGCATCTTCTTGAGAGGGGACGACGCCGAAGGGAGTTGTATCCTCCCCAATTCCCGTTCAACTTGGTTTCTACAGGTGTGGAGGACTTGATAGAGGATATTGACTGGTCTAAGATGTTTACATACTTGCCAGTTGTTATTGTTCTTTTGATCGCTTTTTTGATGAGTCCTTTGAGCTCGTGGTTGCCTTAGAGGTTAGAGCCTAGATTTTCCTGTAGACCTCAAGGGAATAGATTGGAGTAGAGTTAATAATGGATTAGACAGGATGTCTTTACACATAGACAATAAAAAACTGGCTGATAAGAATGGTGTGTCTTTGAACTTGGTTTGCTGAGCCTCATATCCCGTTGACATATGAACAATCAGCCAAGATTAAAACTAAGAGCGCGAGGGAAGCATAGAGAGTAATCACATGTTCAACGGATTCATTGTATTTTACTGTTATTATTCTTATATGCTAATTGTGATGGAATGGTGACCGCTAATATATCAAAAAGGACTTTTACTCTGCATCTAGAGGACATCTTGGTGCAGTGTTGTTAACCTGAATGCCTCCTCTCTTCTTCTCCTTGCTATCATGGAAAGGAAGAGCCCATCCGCCTTCGGTCTCGGGAGTAGAGAGCCATAGTCGAAGAAGATGTCTTCGAGGAACAGGAGGAAGATGGTCTATGTTATGTCAGTACTCTCGTACCCAGTATGATTGTTGGATGTGTTATTTTACCTGTGTATGCTGTTCGTGCATGGAGGAGATGTGTGTTGCTGACGAACTGAATATCTCCAACCTCAAGAATCATATGTAAAGCCAACTTCTGGCAAGTCTCCTCCAGCACAGTCATAGCATGCTTCTGCTCCTCACTTAGAGCAGGAATAAGACCCTTGTCAGAAAATCTTGTGAGAGATCTCACAAAGTAAGGATCCCACTTGCAGTAAACTCGACCCTGGCCACCGTTCTCAATGTAGAATATGGGGTTTCTAATCCACTCCTCCTCACCAACTGATGTCTCACCCTTGCGGTCAAAGTACCAGATTGGTTGTGTCAGAAGCTCAGCAACGTCGGGGTTGTTCTTCTGAAGATCGTTCCAGACATTGTGAATGCTGACAATATCACTCTCACCGCCCTCCTTGGCACGGTGGACGCAGAGAAGACCGACGATGTCGGAGTCGTCGGCATGGAAGTACTGACGGGCTGTTGTGCGGTAGATACGAACGCGGTCGATTTGTGTAGCATCATCGCCGACATCCTTGACGTGGCCGAGGACATGGCCCAGGCCGTTTTGGGAGACAAAGTAGCCGATGTATGTACCGAGACCCATGTAGGCTACTGCGTTCTTGAGAGGACCCCATTCTCCAGCTGGGAAGCGTTTGAAAAGGATGAATCCCTTGCCGTTGAGAAGGTCTTCTCGAAGAGTCTCGAGGACTTTACCCAAGTTTGGAAGAGGGAAGTTTGACTGGATATGTTAGTTTTGAAATTGGGTCATGATACTGTCATCATACCTTGGAGATACCAGTGAGGGGAGTACCACTGGCAATGAAAGCATCAGCTGTATCGCTCAACTCTTGAATCTCCTCATCGGTGAAAGGGCGAGTCCATCGCTCAGGTGAGTTCTCGTAGTCCTCCTTCTTCCAAAGCGTAGGACCAGTGATCTCCTTGGGGAACTCAGAGTAAGGCTTTAATGCGTCATAAAGAGGAGGATGTTGACCCGAGGTACGGATACCGTCGGGGAAGATTGAACGAGGGGCATCTGCGTTCTTGACTTGGGGGAGAGGAGTCTGAGAAGACTCGTCGATAAGAGCACCTGGAGCCATTGTATGTAATTGATGTAAAAACGCTATAAAGACAAGACAGCAATTCCAATTTGAGTAGTGAGTTAATTGACATCAATTGCTATCCTCGGCAATCATCTTATATATACCCTTTTCCCCAGGAATCTTCCGTTACCGGCCCCCGCAGTGTAATGACGCCTTTGTTGGTGTATTGCGTGCTCGAGCTACAATATCACGGAGTCGTACTCCCACCATCAGCGAAACAGGCTAAGCATGTCAGCGGCGAAACTAGCCAATCAGGGCCTGGAATTGGGGATGACGTTATTTTCGAGTGCTACGAATCTGGGGTTTTTGTTAATTGAGGTGGTACCAATTCAGTCTCACACGGTTTCTAGGTTCAGGGGAGATAATCGCGGTGTTGATTAGCCTTTGGAATTTCCTAATGAGGATAGAGGTTGCGATTGCGCCATTGCTTGGACGGACAAGTGCCGTTGTGGTGGCTTCGGGATTGTTAGTCACAATCAGATCAGATTTATCTTCTGACAGCTCGAGTTTGTTATCTGATGGGATTCACTCACTATCTTATCTGTTTAGTGAATTGAGGTGTTTCAGTGGTAATTGAAACGAGGTTTAACGAGCCTTCGAAAATGGTCACTATGTGTTCCAGCTCACATCTGTAATAGGCCGCATCTCAACGCCAGCGGAATTGGGAGCTATTTCACATAGGGAAATAAAGGTAGAGAATCTTTATACATTTCAAGTTCGGTTTCGCTATAACAGTGCAATACAATGTATGGCATGGTCCAGGCATTCTGCCGCTCGATGTAGTATTTTAGACTCGTCTACTTACCTTGTGTTTACTGCTCTAGACTCAACATAACTCTCTCACAGTTCTCCAGCCTCATACTATCAGTGATAGTCCTATATATACTCGCAGGCAGCAATGTGAAATCTAGTACGATGTCCGTCCGGAATGAGGTGGTGCACACGCTGGTTCCCCTGTCCCGGAACGTCCTTCTGCCACCCAGCACCATCCATACGAACTTTAACAAACCGCCTCCCGTTTCCCTCGAATATGACATCCGATACAGTAGCCCCAGGCTCTATAGGCCTACTTCGCTTCAAGCCGTAGTCGACAAGAAAGACTCGGCCAAGTGGTGCAAACCAGTCGACAAACTTCCACACAACTGGAAGAGCGTTCATGCGATGTAAAGGGCGTTTGATATCAATCAGAAATACATTTTCTGATCTTATAGCTCTATCAACCTTTTCCGTGAGGGCTCGGCCAGGATCAACGCCCATGGTGACGATTTCGTTTAGGGGATAGGAGACACGCACGAGATGGATGATATCTGCGTTCAAGATATTTGTGAGTCTAGCTGTGAGGGGATTATCAAAACATGATTCGAATGGCCCTTTGGTGCTCTTCTTTATAGCATCCCTGGACTCTCTGCATGCCCTCCACATGCCCCTGTCCTTTCCATTCTTCTCATATCCGTTTGTTGCCTCGCCTTTATGCCTCATGCACAGAGCATACTCTCTCTCGAGGATGAAATTAAGTGTCGACCTACCAATCGGTTGGGGGTCAGGGCCGTTGGATGAATGGTCATCTCCCAAAGGGTATACATGGACTGTATGGCGAGGCTGATCAAGAGCAAGTTCCCATATCATCAGTCGTAGTTCAATTGGCAGCTTGGGAAAGCTGGCGAAGATATCGGGCTGTCTGCGTTGTGGTACTGGAGAAGACATGATGTAGGGTCTTGGAGTTATTTCTCGATATTGGTAGCCCTTTAGGATTTTAAAAGATCACGGTTTTTTTATTATCTTATACTAATCTCAAGACTATTGAAGCACTGACGGACATGTGTCATTTGCAGGCAACCACAGAGAGATCATGGCCTTCATCATACACCTAACCTAGTCAATTTGCCTCTGTACAAAGGAATAGGGATTGAACTTAAGTCCAGTATCATGTAGAAATAAGAGCTGGACAGTATGTTCAGTTGCTCAACAGGTACTTCATTCTTTCGCGTTAACAGGGTGTTCATTGATGGAAGACGACTAAAGAAGAATATTTATGATTGTTCGTAATTTCAAGGCAGTTAATGCTGAAACAGAGAACACAACCACAGTATCCACGATCATAGCCAATGCCATCCGAATGAACCATGAGATTCAACTTCACGAGCTTGATTATATCATCAGATGTGCAGCCAAACAAGATACATTTGTTCTTCTTGTATGTTTGTGCCAACGGGCTTTCTTTCTGGCGGGCCACCTTAGTTTATCTCGCTGAGATATCTATGGAATTTACGAAGCTTCAATTCTTAGCCTTGTTTGCCATATCAATCAATGATAGGAGAAGCAGGATAGCAGTCCTTTGATAAGGATAATCGGTGATTGTTAAGATTACTATCAACTGTGTAACTTTGCTCCGGAGTACGGAGAGATAACGAGAGCGGATTTATCCTCGGAGCAGATAAGAAAGATAGGCGACCGCCGCGACCCGCTCTAACGATCAACCTCAGATAGCGATATAAAAGACAGACAAATCCCCTCGTCCTCACTTGAACAACAGACTCAATACCAAGACTCATCACAGGCTTGCTACAAGTGTTCGTCAAACAAAATCATCGCAATGGCGTCTCAAATAACAGTCACTCCCATCTCTCCATCAGCCGAGTCAACCATTGACTTTGGTGCCATCGTCTCAAACATTGACGTTGAAAACATCAGTGGTAAGATATAATAAGCATATTCGTGAATAATTGAAACAACGCATAGTGGGAGAATACCCGTAAAATCGGTAACCTCCTCTGGTAAGACACTTCTCTCATCAGCAATGAGCCCAGGCTGACTGTTTCCAGATGCCGACTTTGACGTAATCCGTGAAGCACTCTTCACCCACCAAGTTCTCGTCTTCAAGAACCAGAACCATCTTTCCCCCAAGGCCCAGTATGAGATTACTCAGCGCTTTGATCCCGAAGCTGCGGGCTCTTATGGCCATGGAAAGACCATTGACGCCAAGCGCTCAATCCTCCATCCTGATCTCAAGACCATCCCTCATCAGCCTCAAGTCCAAGTCATTGGAAATGGCTTCGTTGAGGAGTATGAAGGACTGAAGAACATTCAGCTCCGACATCCTCACCATCGCACATTCCACGCCACCACTATCCCTGATGAGAAGGATCTGGACTTCACCAGGTTCTACAGATGGCACATCGACGCCGCTCTGTACGGCCTCGCTCCTCCAGTGGTGACATCACTCCTCGCCGTCCGTGTTCCCGGAGGTCGCAAGCAGACTCTCGTTTATGATGACGGATCCAACGAGGAGTTGACCGTCCCGCTTGGTACTACAGCCTTTGTGTCGGGTTACGCTATGTACGACCGGCTTTCGCCTGAGGATAAGGAGTTCGTGCGTACCACAAAGGTTGAATACGCTCCTCATCCATATGTTTGGATGAGTGGTGCAAAGTCCCGCTCCGATGGTCTGGGCTTGGTCTCCGAAGGCAAAGAAATTCCCATCGAGAATCTTCCGCCTGTTGAGGAGGATAAGATCCAGATCCTTCCTATGTGCTGGCGTAACCCTGTCACGGGCCGATTAGCACTCCAGGTTCATCCGTCTGCTGTTCGAAAGTTGCACCTCGCCGATGGTACTGTGATCGATGATCTCGCTGCTGTTCGGGAGCGGGTCCACGAGCTTCAGCGCCCTGGCATTGCTCCCGAAAGGGTTTATCCTCATGATTGGGAGCAGGGAGATCTCGTTCTCTTTCATAATCGGGGCGTGATCCATTCAGTGGTCGGTGCTTTTGCGGAAGACGAGGTTAGATTGTTCCGACAGTGTAACATTGCTGGTAGTAAGCTGCCTGAAGGGCCAGTGGCTGTTGCAGTTGGTGCTTAGATGGTGCATGGTAGCTTGATAAGACAAGAAGGAGAAAGGCCCAATAGATACACATGGTTATTTAATGATAAGTTTGTTTGTTTATAACCCTTCTGAAACCAAGTTATTTGATATAATTAAACAAGCGACTGTCCACACTACCTGCAGGTTTGCCCAACATAAGGTTCTGTTTTTATTTATTCAACTTGATATACCTATCTTACTGAGATACTGGTAAATTTACATGACCCCTAAGTTCTAAGTCCTACATAAGTTTCCTCCAGAGTACATCCTCTAATTCTTTCTAGCCTTACCTGGTATGTGCCCTGGTCGGCTGATACTGCTTATGGACAGCTATCCTATACCAGAAGGTCTGCCAAGACCTCGGTTAGAGGAAGTGGCCTGTAATCACAGATAATATCACAACATTACCCCTCAGTATAAATTCCTTCTCGCAATCAATTATATCGAGCATCAGCCATACTCAGCAACCCCGGGCTTATCAGTATTCTCCAGGCAACATGTTGTATCTATCCAACGAAGATTTTACCAAAGGTAAGCAATGTTAACAACTGAAGCCTTGCACATCTCTAACCTCATAAAAGTCTTCTTCTATGCCTCCTTGGTACACCTAAGTCTTCTCATGACTGTTCATCATTTTAGTAGTCATTTCTCTCCTAGCTACGACAGTTCGGGGTCAGTTCAGAAGACGACTTCGGCCAAGTATAAATTAGCGGTCTTGTCATTCCTCTCCTTCTTGAACGCGGCACTTCTTATCGTTTGGGGTACCCTTGAGAGTACTCCTGCGTCTTTACAGACCCAGGTCTTCATTCTAGGATTGGTTATGTTATTTGCGTGGATCGTTATACAGTGTACTTTTATCGATATGCCGCCACCAGATAAGCCAAAGACTCGCTGATCCAAGCATGACTTTACCCTGCGGTCAGGCATACTTGTGGACGAGTTTCAATGGGTTGAATAGTCGAGTAATAGGCTCATTGGTATCTTACAATAGTAAAGCAATGCTATAGAGAAGAGATAATCCTTTCCGCGGTCCAATATATCAAGACTGGCCCATCCACTGTTTGATCTCTGATATTGCATCCCTAAACAACAAGTCCGCGTAGAACTCATGAAATTTGAACAAGAATCGTGGTCTCAGAGGCTTGTTTTGCACAGGATTGCAAGTCATGGACTCGTAGTGAATTTGCACGGTTTCTTCACTTTTCTCTTCCTTCGTCCTCACAACCACGAATCTGTGGACTCCAGCAAACACATCAGTGTCACTTCCAAAGCCAAAGTCGATGTGGCTCTCAGTGCGGTTTGGCGCAACTTTGATACCGATCTCAGTCTCAAGAACTTGAAAGACTCCGTATAGAATGGTGTTGACTGCAGGTAGTGAAACGTCGGGAAGTTCTGTGCATGACCACAACTTTCTGGGAGCCGGTCCTGATTCTAGTCATCTTGTTAACTACTGATTCGCATTAAGGAAAGGATAGGCTCACTTGAAAAGTTGACGAGTGTCATACCAAGAGTTGAAAGAGCAACTCGTTCCGGTCTAATCACAGCACCCCCAAAATATCCTTTGACGAACTTTGCCAACAAAACTTCATCAGATACATCACGATGTTCAGGTGGTACGTCGAGCGTGATGTATCGAGAATCAGAGTCGTACATGTGCTGTTTCTCGTTGACAACCTCGCTAACAGATCTCGATTTCTGGAATTTCTCTGGCACGGTCTTGAACCGCGTTATAAGATTCCGATCAACTCTGGATACACTCTTCTGGATCGAGTAGCCATAGACACCGCCAGCAGTGACTACAGCAACAAGTGACGTTGCCAGTATTTTCCGAGTTAGGCCTTGTAGTGCCATTGTAGTAAAGACGTAATGATGATCAGCAATGACTTAATCGCATGATCAAGACATTTGCCTCTATTTAAGACTGATAACGAATTGACTCATCGTATAAAATGCGAAAACTCGTGATTGATGCATGGGCCAGCTGACCTAGCGTGGCATGCCATTTAGCTGATAATGGCCTGAGTCCGGTTCTACCCGTCTTGTTAAAGCTCAGCGTCAGCTTTGGGAATGGTTTCGGATTCGCTTCTGGAGAATCGGGGCAGAGTTAAGCCGACTCTGAAGAAAGCGGCGCGACAAAGATGCATGAGATGATATGACGGGAGGTTCATTGTTCCGCTCATCGTTTTGTCGCGAGGATGCATGCCTTCTTGGCTTCAATTGAGAACAGATTTTATTGGTGGTTACATCGTGCAAGAAAGTTCACCAGGGTTGATTTAGAGTTCACTGGCCAATAGTGATCTGTAAATATGTCATCGAACGGGTATAAAATATTATTAGAAGAGTGTAAACATGGCGAGAGACGGTGGTGACGCCTTGTCCAGGTCCTGAATGATGCTGACCTAGGGACGCTAAAATTAACCTCGAGATCCTTCGTAACACTAATTTTGCGAAATAAAAGGCTCAGGTCAATAAAATAATTCCCTTGTTCTAGCTTGCTCCTCCCGTTATCAAGCCACAGCAAAGTACTTGCAGAACCAATGTCCAGACATTATATGAAGCGGTATTTAACTCTTGTCGTGCTTTCTTATCCTGCTGCGCCGTCTTTGGCAGATCTTTTTCGTCTTTCTTTGCCATTGCTGGTATTACTGGTAAAAGCCATTTGATGTCAGGTCGTTCCAATGAAGCATATTATTCTTAGGATACGTACGGACTTTTAGAGTGTCAGAGTCATGTAAATAGAGTGGATTTTCGAGCTAACATCGGGGTCTTGGTACACGGGAATTATTAGGAGATATGATTCTATAAAAGCAAGATTCCTGGTGGATTTAACTGTTTTCCCAAGCGAAGGAATGTGGCTGAGTTGGTGCTCACACCAGGTTTGCCATTGGTGGTATGACTGGGCGCAGCCAATCCTTCTTCAAAGCAAGGAATGCCAGTCAGATTACATTATCATGACGTTGTCAGATCTGATAAGATCGGTGTTCACCTGGAATTGTCAGATCACGAGCCAATACCACGGTTGCAGAGCACAATAGCTCCAACAGAAGTCTATATCCTACTAATCTAACTACCTTGCAAGTCTATATCTCGCAATTGAAACATAGTAAAAGAATGAAATACTCAATCAGAAGTTCAAAGCTTGATTGATGATAGCGCCCCATCCTCAAGTGTGACGCTTCTGCTTGCCGCACTTGGCGAGACACTCATCAACCTTGATGCCCATATCCGTAGGAATAGAAGCCCTGATCTTCTCAACATCCTCACCATCGACAGCCTCTCCCAAAAGACGAATAACAGCGTCATCCTTGATAGCAAACAGCCCGGGCGCAACACCAGCAAAGCCAATATCCTCGGAGGGGAATGCGGCGATGGCATTGGCGGCCTCGCAGTCGGGGTTAACCTGGTAGTGCTTGGTTCCCTGGTAGAAGATGGTAGCTTGACCAGCGCTGATCTCGTTGCGGATGACGCGAGGCTTTCCTTCGGCGTCGAGGACGCCGGCTTCGGGAACGGCCTCGGTGTAGACGCGGCCGGACATGACGGCAAAGAGCTCGGAGGCTCGGGGGTGAGTGTGAAGCATGATCATAGAGCAGCCTGTATGCAATGAGCATTCAAGGTTCAGAAGCGAGAAGGATGAGCAGATACCTGGAATTTGAGCGGAGGCCAGACTGAGGCCAGAGCCCGTAAGAGCAGGGAATGTCTGGCTGTTGGCAATAGCACTTGGGGTGCTGTTAAAGTTGAAGAGGAAGTCCTTGTCCTCGGGAAGAAGACTATAGCGATCAATGAAACTTTGATAGAAGTTAGCAATTACTTGACAAGAGAGTTCAGAGCCCATGACATACGTGTCGGCGAGTCGCAGCTTGGTAGTTAAGCTGACCTCAGAGGTCTTGCCCTGAGGAGCTGCAGCCGCGAAAGACGAGCAGGCCAAAATAGCAGCCGTAACAGAGATAATGGCGTTGGATAGCATTGCGATGATGTTGCTATTGAGATTGTTCAGCGAATGCAAAGTTGCGAAGGCGGTTGTGTTATTGGGAGTAAGATGTGTGAGGATGTTGAGCGATTGTTGCTTGGTCGGATTATCTTCAACAAGGACATCAAGTAGTTTATATACTCTAAACATTTAGGTACTCACATATAGATTCATTGTTCCTATACTAATCCCCAGCCTCGTCATGGCGTATCAGGGTCATCCGTAGCCGGACACTACCAGCCCTATCCGCAGATACGCAACTAACATGGAGATCGCCAGCTAACTCAATCTTGTTAAATTAAGCTTGACCTTGGCGTAAGCGCCAAAACTCCGACAGAGTAGTTTCATGGTCATCGATATTGCCGCGGTGGATTTGGTTGGCGTATGTCGTGGGTATGGCTGTCGTACTCCGGCGTATTCGAGCGTATACTCTAAGAAGCGATGCAACGGTGGATATGTACGTGACTAGGAAATTGAGGCGCATGATACTGTAGATTATACTCATGGTATATGCAGTCCATTATTACAAATCTTGAGATGCGATGTGAGTTACTGGCGGGCTCAATTGCTATGTTCTTGATCGTATTCGAGCTCCACAGCCCGATACCACCACCATCAATTCCAAATTGGTAACTGTTCACCCTTTTTGGAGAGCACTTTGCAAATATACAATTGCCAATGTAGAGTGGTATTATGAGAAGTTGTTTGTGAAGTCGGGAGACCACGACATGCCATATTCTATATAACCTCGATCATCCCCTCATCAACGACAAGACAACCTAGCACATCAAACATCTTAACAAAATGTTTACAACCAGCCTGAAGAATTCCGTTGCCCTTCTTCTGTTATCTACTTCCTCCGCTGTAGCACAGAATCCCTTCCCAGACACTACCACCTGCGACGAAATATGCCAGGGCGGAGCTCTCAACGCATCCTCCTTTATCTCAGAGCAACAGTCTGACCCAACATTCTCCTTCTACAAAACTCCTTCAAGTTTCTCTAACAAACTCTCTCCGGGTGTTGTGCTCAAGACAGAGGATGTCACTGACCTGAGCAACTACGTTGTCCCCAGCGGTCTGACCATGTCGCGAATCATCTACACCACTGAGGATCTTGATGGAAAGGTTATTCCCGCTTCAGCTTATGTCCTCTGGCCTTATGTTCCTTTCTCAGCCGGCTCAAACTCTGCTAAGGGAGGTCTGCCTATGGTTGCTTGGGCACATGGGACAACTGGTACCTTCAAACCCTGTGCTCCTAGTAGCTACAGAGCTTTGCAGTACCACTTCCAAGTTCCTTTTGCGCTGGCACTTCAGGGCATTGCAGTGGTTGCGCCCGACTATGCTGGTCTTGGTGTATCTGAGCTGCCCAATGGAGACACCATTCCTCATTCTTGGGTCACAGCGCCGGCTCACGCGAATGATGTTGCTTTTGCTGTGACTGCAGCTAGATCAGCGTTCCCGGATCTTCTAAGTTCTGACGGTTCTTTCGTCGCTATGGGTCACTCTCAAGGCGGCGGAGCATCTGTAAGTTAATGCCCTTCAATGCGCAGTATTCCCTGTGCTCAATCACTTATGGGCATAGTCTGGTGCCATCACAGTACTGACGCTGACTGTTTTCTCTAGTGGGCCTTCGCAGAAAGACAAGCCAAGAAGCCTCTCAAAGGATACAAAGGCACAGTCTCCATAGCGCCAGTGACTAGAATCCTAGATGACTATGCCTACTGGACCGAGAACTCGATCGCCTCACCAGGCCTACTTGCACAATCCGCAGTCATCGACTCAATCTCCAAGATCTACCCCAAATACAACTACACAGGCTTCACTTCTACAGGCTACGATCGCTGGCACAACGTGATTGCCAAGGTCAAGGGATGCTTCCCCGTGTTGGCCTTGGCGACAATGGATCTCGCCCCAACCGATATTGCGAAGTCGGGCTGGTATAAAGATCCGACTGCTAAGAAGTGGGCTGATCGAGTCGCTGTGGGACGAAAGACTTTCGCGGGTCCTTTGCTCGTTATCAACGGCGCAGATGACCATGTCGTTCGTCCTGGGGGCATTGACGCCGTTATTAAGGACACCTGCGATCTGGTGAAGAAGTCTGGCAATAAGGAAGCTTTAGAACATGCCACTTTCTCTGGTATGGATCACTTCTCTGCCATTCAGGCTAGCCAAATGAAGTGGATGGACTGGATCAAGAGTAGACTTTCCGGTAAGACCCTCGAGAAGGGTTGCACTGAAGAAATGGTTGAAGGACTGAGGACCAATGACACTGTTCATACACTGGGCCCGAACTTCTTCTTGTCGTACTTTGATACGGCAGAGAGTTGGAAATACAGTCTGTAAGGGAATGTAGCGGATGTACTAGATGTTTCAGTAGTTTCGAGACTATTCCTTTCGTTAGCTAGACTTGGATAAGTGCTGGACTGGATACGAGGAACGGGGCCACAGCGTGAAACAGATTGACAGGATGGAATATTACTGTGGATAGGGTCTAGAACAGATGAGATAGAGTACAAAGATAGCAGATCAGAGAATGTTACATGGCTGCATGCCTCAAGTGCTTCCCTCCGACGTATCCCTCGGCTGTATCAACAAACAATTTCCTCCCCTTGACATACGACACCATGAATGAGAACAGCTTCCAGTTCCCAATCTGACCCGTCGCATACTTCTTACCCAGTGCCACGAATATCATCTTCTTAGTCGCCGGCTGATACGGCTGGATATCCCCCTTTCCCGCCAAAGTCGCATCTAGAGCTGTCGCCAAGTGAATGACCTGATTGTCCGTGATGGTCAATTGCTTGGGGTCGATGTTGCCCACGTCGCCAATGCCCCATATGTTCTTTGTCCCGACGACTCTCATCTTTTCATCAAGCTTGATGTTTCCACCAGAATCTAAGAATGACCGGGGTACGAATGAGGTGTTGAGTTTGATGCCGTACAGAGGTAAATAGAGATCTGTGGTGCGGGTGCTTCCATTGGACAAGTGCACTTCTGTCCCTTGGCCTCTTTCGGCCTTCTTTGCTTCGGTGACGCGTGCATTATAGATGAGCTTGACCCCTAGGGTCTTGAGATCCCTTGAGATTGATGCACGAACTGAATCAAGGGCTCCTTCCAACGGTTGCTCACCACTAATAATAAGGGTGATGCTCTTGGAAGAGCCGTATCTTGCGGCCAATTCGCCAGCAACTTCAGTTCCAGTAGCGCCACCACCTGCGATTACTATTGACTTTGAGTCTCCGACTTGACTTTGTAGTTGCTTCCATGCTGAGATAGTATCTTGATGAGTTCCAAGAGGCTTTAGTGGAAGATCGCTAACCAGTCGAGACCCTGTCGCAATGACCAGCTCATCGTACCTAATCTCGCGCCTGGTGTTCTCATTGGAGATTACATGAACAGTACCCGATTCGGCATCGACTCCTTCTGCTTTTCCAAGGAGAAACTCAAAGTTTTCGGAGGGATACTGATTGAAGCCAGGCTTGATTGGTAGGAAGAGCTGCTCATCTGGGATGGCGTCCGGTATTATACCACGAGTAGCAGCGACGTTCCAGAAGAAGTGACTATTCGGGGATACAAGAATGACTTTGAGGTCGGGGATTTTGGGGAGTGTGTGTTTGAGAAGCTTGTGGGCGAGTGGAAGACTAGCCCAACCTGCACCTAGGATGACTACGGTTTTTGTCATGATGGCTGGTGATGCTGTTTAAATGATATGGAGGCGAAGGAGAGTAGGATAGTTTATCTCATTATCTTTAAGTACTGTAATCTCATTTATACAAACATACAGATGCTCGGGGTCGGTGATGGACATATGTTGGTGTTGAGGATGATGTTATCTAGAGGTACGTTTGTCTAGCCACAAACTACTCGCAAACCTATGTATCTTTGATAGTGCTGTCCGTCTCTCGCACTCGGTGGTGGATGCTCCGGTGACAGGGATCACGACCGAACGCCGTGTCCGAGAACGATGACGATCTCCCGATCCTTCGGCTCCCCTCACCAACAGCTTCAGTAAGCAAAGTGTACAATCTGTTATATCAATTGAGCCTCAAATACCGCGAATTTATTGTTTCCGTCTCCTGTTATACCAATATCTACCCGTTACCACCCTATACCTCTGTGTCTCTATCGGAGCTTATAACCCCCGATGGACCGATCTCTATCAACATCCCATCATGAGGTCACAACGAACCTCAAGATCTGGAGCTGTGTGACCTGCCGTCGACGCAAGATCCGCTGTGACAGAAAAGAGCCATGCAACAATTGTATAAAAAGTAATATTGAGTGCCATTTCCCCGTGACAGGTCGTATACCAAGACGAACTCGCGATGGCAAGACTCCAGCTCAGAAACAATCTGAATTGCTCAGTCGTCTTCGTCGTCTCGAGTCAGTCGTCACTGAACTCGCGGCGCAGGTTGAGGATGAAAATGGGGCCAAGACTATGGGTCAGATAACAGTGGATAAGGAGCCTACAGAGTCTTCTTGGGCTACGTCATCTGGCAGTTTGGATCATCAGACTTCGGAGTTTGATGAGGACTTTGGTAGGCTTATTGTTGACAAGGACGGTACTCTTCACGTTGGAAACCGCTTTTGGACTGTATTTTGCAGTGAGGTTGGTAGTTGACGCTCTAACAATGACCTAATACTAACAACTGACAGGTCGACAATATACTCCAAGCTGTACACGACGTTTCAGATATCTCGGAAACCTCAAGTAACTCAATCATGAAAGAGCCTACTGCTAATGGGGCTCCGGCTCCTCTCAGCCATCTTGGCTTTGTCTTTGGCAGCGCAGACTTTGCTAAAGCCTTAGATGGGCTCAACCCCATGCCCTCTCAGATGCTCTTTATATGGCAGACATATGTCGAGAATGTTGACCCTTTCATCAAGGTCCTTCATACTCCAACGATTGAGAACATTGTCAAACAATTAAAAGGCAACTTTAGCTCTTGTGGTCACAGTGTGGAAGCCCTGTTGTTTGCGATATGCTTAGCGGCCATTGCGTCCATGGACGAAGAGACAGTCTCGTTCAACTTCAACTCAACCAAGGAGCAACTACTGCAGCGATATCAATTCGGCACTGAACAGGCACTCGCTCGTGCCAATTTCCTTACTACAAAAGACATCACTGTCCTTCAAGCCCTGGTCATATACCTATCGCTGCTACCAAACATTGGGGCTCAAGATAAGGTATGGCCACTGACGGGTTTGCTCCTCAGGCTAGCAAAGTCAGTAGGCCTTCATCGCGAGGGCGACCCAAATCAGTATAATCAGCTTGAGAGGGAAGTAAGACGTAGGCTCTGGTGGCACATCTGCTTCATCGATTCCAGTAGTCGACGGGTGGACGCTCAAGACCTCTCAATCACCCCAGCATCCTTCAGCACAGGTCTCCCAACAAACTCAAACGATGTCGATCTAGACAGCCCAACCACTCGGATTCCAAATCCCAATCAAGGGTCAACAGGTGTGACACTCTGTCTCATACGCTGTGAGCTGTGGTATCTCACACAAGCCATCCGCGCCGATACAACCGACTCTCTAGAAACCCGTCTCGGCCTCTTCAACGCCCTGAGACAAAAGGTCGAGAAGACGTACTTTCAGCATCTGCAGCCTAATCAACAATGGGACTCCTTCATCAGGACGATGACAATTCTGTTCTTTGCCAAAGTTGAACTAGTCATCCGACGACGATCCAAAACTCTCCCTGCAGCAGATGAGCTATTGAACCCATCTATTACAGTTATCAAAGCGGTCCAGTCTCTCAAGTCAGAGCCCGCGTGGGTAAAGTGGCGTTGGCAGTTACAAGGACAAATGCCATGGCATGCAATGGGTGTCTATCTCCGTCAAGCATCTCAACTCCCTTGGACACGAGAACTAGAAGAAGCATGGGGTGCGACTACAGCTTTGAAAGAGGGAGTCACAGAAGAAATGAAGACGGGGCCACTATGGAAGTCTCTCATGCAGCTGTTCTCGGAGGCTGAGCAACATCGTGAAAAGGAGCTTAAGCGTCAAGGAACAAATGCCCAACATGCCCGAGAGAAGGGAGACCGCGTAAACTCTGATGTCCAGCAAATGCTCACCAACGCCGAGAACATGTCAAACGAGATCCCTGTTAATCATCCTCTAATTGATACCTCGACATTTGACTCGTCTCTGCATATATCTCCGCCAGCAGACAATGGAGCTCTCTCCGTGGAACGTCTGTCAACGAGTCTAGGTACAGCGACTGATGATCTTCCTTCTTGGGTTGAAGCAGGAGGTGACATGAACTTTGGTCAATGCCAAACCTTCGGAAACTCGTCCTCTGATGGAATGGCTGATGGGGTAGATTGGGAGGCCTTGATGGATCTAGATGAGACGTGGAACTGGGACTTCCTGTAGACCACTGTATATTCATTTGGCGGGCAATGGTGAACAAACTTGTTCATTCAGACTTTAGAAACTTTTAAGTATACGATAACAATAATTGCCTGTTTGCTCTTTGCATTCCTTGCATACGCTCATGAAAAAGACGAGCTCACTCAACCTGCCGAGTTCCGGCCTCTCCTTGCGATGCATTCCCATCTTCGATAGAGGGTCACAAAAGTTACCTTTTGTAGAGAGCTTAGAGGCTTATGAGCTGAGTTATCAAAAGCAAATTCTGCAGTGCTATCGACTCCTTAAAGTCCCTAGTTGGTTTCTTTTACGAGCCGTACAATGAACCGTCGCTGGTGACATTCCGCGACTTCAACATACCCATTTCCCACCGCACGCACTATTGAATGAGAGGGTCTGTCTCTGATCGGGATAGAAACATTTCTTTTGTTACTATGCGGCAAATCGGCACACAATTGTGGGCTTGGTAAGGTGCTATGTAGGACAGCCTGCAGCTTTACATCCCTTGGCTTGATACTCAGTGGCATCTGTAACACATCATTATCAACACTCAAACATTCAGAGATAATGCGACATGGAATATAAACAATTAAGAACACATCTAGTGCGTGATCTACTGCCAGGAACAGAGCGTTCCTGGATCCTTTGGTTGGATCTCAAAAGCCTTAACTTCATCAAAGTTACAACGTCGATATTCACATATCCAGGAACAATTCTCCACGCCCTATGGAACATCGGCACACTCGTCTATTACGTTTCGCAAGGTCCCAAAGCTATTCAGGGTCTCGAACAAATAGTGCAAGTGTAGTGCAAAACTGATACTCCTATTCACAGCGTTGCTAAATACCCCAGCTTCGTATTACGGAAATCGGAACGTCTAGCTCGGCAAGGGTTCAACCTTCTGGACCTCGAGTATCGTGACGGGCCAGGGGGTCCCGGCTAACGGCAACGACCTCATCGTTTGTCAAGGGAGTGACGATGATCGTACAGTTAATTACGTCGAGTCAAACGAAGACCGGTAGCTGAACTCTCAGCTGCTCAGCCTCAATCCTCATCAGGGCGACGACCCGCTGTCACAGGGCCGAGAACACGGTCAGTGATGTGCAGAATATCTAGAATGGGGTCTATACGAAGAGATCCCTTGGCACCATGTGGTTTTGACGCTTGACACAATATCCGCCTGTACGGATCAGTCTGCCGCCTTATCCCCAGGGTATGACGCTGAAGTATATATCATTCCATAAGAGGAGTTTCAGAATAATAGGATACAACTTCGTAATGATGGATACGGGCCATATTTCGGCAGCCGGCAGTGACGGCGGGATAGTGTCAATAGTTTACGATAGCTTATGACTGAACGGGAGTTAGCAGTGGGACTAGTGGGCAAAGTGTCGTATAGCAAGTCCTGATGTGATTCCAAGACTCGGCCGAAACTTGATACGAGGAATTGAAGGGTCGGCTTGTCTCGGCGGTTATAATTATCCTGTCAAGCAGACAGTCAAGTCTCGTCTCGTCTTGGAATGTCTTGTCATGATCAATAATGACGAATCTGAGACTCATTACCACGCGTACGGCTACATATCCGTACAATCGGTTCAGCGTTTGCTGTCCCTTGGAATGATTCAGAACGCCTCTGCCGGTTTCCCAGAGAACAAAGCAAACAATGATGCGACGGTCCAGAGGCTGAACCAAGATCTGTCGAGATATTCCCATGGAAACGTTGGATCGAAAGGTCAGATTCTTTCGCTCCCGCCGTAGGTGGTCACACCAGATCTGAGCGTCCTCCAATAGAAGGGCCAAGATATTTCTAGATGCTGCAAACAGTGGCGATTCGAGATAAATAAAGACACGAACCAACTGCTAGAGGGTCAGGCGTGAACGTTACTGGACAGGCTAGACAGGCTATATGCAAGCCACGGGAAGTTGCCAGGGCAGAATGCCACCCGAGTCTAAAAGGCCCTATCTCCGTCTGTACGCGCAAATGCAATTCAACAGAGTGTCACTATCAAGAGGGCATAACTGCATATGCATATATCCGCTATACACCGTTCCGGACATAGCGCGATCGGGCACTTGCACGTCCCCCCGTGCCAAGTCGCAGATGCCAAGAGGCCATTGCAGATTAGGTGCTCAGTCGACAAGTTTCACAATAACGGCTGCCAATTTGAGACCCTGCTAGCATCTCTGAACAATCGCAACAATCACACCGAGATTTCAACTCTGATCGTCATCGATAGGAATTTCCAACGCTAATATCTAAGCGCAACGCGCGACCGGACGATAAGGCTGTCGGATTGGACTGGATAGCTTGTGAAGCAACTGCAAGGAAAAGGGGGCGACGGATAAATTGGAGGCGGACCGTTGTTTAATGAAAAGAGGCACCAAAACGAATTAGTGGAACTTGTTCAGTGGATGGGCTCGGGAGGAAAGAAAACTCAGGACCTTAACCCTAAGTGATAGAAATATTGAGGTAAATTAGCCTAAGCTTAGGGGACTTTTGCTGAGTTTATTTTGACACTCTGCATTAGCGTCCGTTGTTTTCTTGCTCCCTAAGGTAGGGACGGGACAGTGCTGTAAGTTTCACGGTTAGAAGATATTCAGTGCACGTCTCAGCTTCCAAGAGCCGGGCTCTGTCACTTTTGGTGCCGAGACAAGACAAACGCAAGACAAGACATGGGCAGTATGAGACGAAAGCTGAGCACCGAAGCTCAAACATAGGCAGTCAAGTCATACCGCAATTACTCGAACTCAAGGGAAGCCTTGTCTTTTCCTCTCTGGATCTTAAGTCATCCTTGCAGGATATGACCATGCTGAGTATGTCTCCTGAATATCGCGGGAAGGAATGGAGTTGAAGTGACATGGAAGGATTGGGATTGTCATCTTTTGCGAAACGCCCTAGATCTGCAGGAATCCAGATTACTCCGCAGTAAGCAATTGGATAAGATGAAGGAATTGGCGCTTCTCGAGCCGTTATTTGGTTCGGTATGGCTCTGGATAGTCTTGCGTAGTGTCCTTTTTCTTTCCGACGCTTGTTGAGGGATTTGGGTATTGATCGTCGATTCTTGAGCCCTGACTTGGATGCTTCGAGAAAGAACCACAGCCTGGCTACGCATTCCAATGCAACCTTATTCTGACGAACACTGCGCATACAGTACCGTACTGTAGAATGGCTCTCCTCGGAGTCATATAAGGCTTTGGTTGTGAGGCTCTATTGAGTTTCGATGATAATTGAACTCAATTGAAGTATCGATTCACATGGCGCTGAATACGAGATTTTACTGGCCGAGCGAGGTCTCTAATCTCTGAGATCCAATGTGGCTTGCCGATTCTGAAGCCACGTTCTATTTGGGGTTCTGTTTCAAGCCTCCGACGCGATGTGTGTCATTGTGGGGAGATTGAATTGAAGAGCAATTGAGGCGATGCAAAAAATGAGGCAATTGCGAGGAATAGTCTGCATTACATTCCGAGTAAGCGCTTTGTCCGTGTTGAACATGTTCGTTCGCCTGGCATGTCTTGCTTATACTGTAGGGAGCAGGGAAAACCCTTGAGTTTGATGCAAAAGTTTGATGCAAGCTAATACCAAGCTTTTTTGTCTTTGGTAGGTCGCGAGCGCCTCCTACGCCTGCCGAGCCCCTGACGAGTTTGGGACGGTGTCCCCCGTAGAAACGCCCCCTGAGCATCTCATCAACTGGATGGTAGCCAAGAGATCCCTCAGCGTGGTAAAGACGAAAAAGCCCAGCTTTTTAATCGCTGGGCTCAATTGGAGTCAGCTACTGAAGCCACATGCGTTTTCAAAAGGGGCGGGAAGCGTCGAGATAGATAACCGCCCGAGAGTAAGCACAAAGCGGGCAAGGATAGGATTGAGGCGTAAATGCAGTTGCAATCATTTCCTTTTCTTACACTGTTCTGACGAAGACGAGAGTTTTTGGTAACAAGGCCCCGCTTGCGCGTCACCCTAAAGCCCCCTATCTCTCTTCCAAGTTCAAGCAAGTAACCTAAGCCCGCCCGTCCCAACCAACCAACCAACCTCCACTGAGACTAGACTTAACTTATCTTTTGAGGTGGCCTTCCTTTCTTCTTCTGCCTTAAGGCTTATCCCCCCCAGGAACCCCCCTCCTGTCCAACCTTTTCCTTGCCCTGTTTGTCTTGTCCCTCCTCGTCCCCTCGCAGCAAAAAATCTCTTGGCTCGAGCATTCAAGACTTGACCTGCATCGTCGGACTCGTTCTTTTTTTTCCCGCCGGTCGAGGGTTGTGATGATTTGATATTTCTCTCCTTCAACATCCATCCACTCGTTGCAATTTTACTTCGTATCCGACCGACCTAGACTGAGACTGGGACTGTACAGGTACAGACAAAGCCTCAAATAATCGCAAATCGCAACGCAAATCTCACATAATGGCTGTCGCTCTTCCGAGGCGATTTTACTCGCTACTCTGGGTCGCAGTACTCCTTGCGCTCGTTGTATTCTTCATCTTCCTCCGCGAAGACACCTGGTCTTCAATTCCTCGACCTCCTAGCGGCTGGAAGATTCCTTTCACCACAGACGATGGCGTTCTATCATCATGGATGGGCGGTAGCAAGAAGAAGGGTAAGGACCCCAAGGAGCCTCTGCGCATCATGCTCGTAGAGTCCTCGGGCACACACGACGAGGTCGCCGCTGCGCTCATGCACGCTTTCGGTAACCAGGAGGGCTCATCGCTCGACGTCTACTTCGCCAACCAGCGCTTCAACATGCAGGGCATCATGGCCAACTTCACCCTCGCTGCCAACGTCACCATCAACAAGTGGGACAAGTTCGCCAACGATGTCACCGAGAACCCCCCGCATATCCTCGTTTCTACCACCTGCGAGTTCGATCTCGACCGTGGCACCGATCCTATCGTCAACCTCCTCAAGACCGCAAACACCCATCTCTTCTGCACAATCCACCACGCTGATCGCTGGGCCCAGGGCAAGTACGTCCAGGCCGTCCGCAGCTGGGCAGAGCACGAGCGCGTCGACTTTGTTGGTCTGAGCCAGCACACCATTGACTTCTTCCTCAACGACACTATTCCCAAGTGGCACACGGCTGCTAACCTTACCACTCGCGTCATTCCCCCGGTGTTCCCCGTCCACATTTCCGACCCTGATCTCGAGCCTGGCATCTCTCTGTCTCTCCAGGGCGATTACTCTGACGGCCGACGTGACTACAACGGTGTCTTCAACCATCTAGGCAGCGTCATCCGAAAAGCCAACGAGGAGTCCGAGGGCCACACACCTCAGAATGTTAGCCTTCACCTTATCGGACACGGAACTCACCCCGAGGTCCCCGACCACGTCAAGGACCACGTCTTCTTCGACGAGGGCCTTTCTTACCCCGATTTCTACACATTAATGTCCAAGTCTTTCGCTGTGCTTCCGGCGTTTGCCTCTGAGACATACTTCGACCGCAAGGCTTCTTCAACCATTCCCGCAGCCTTGATCGCAGGAGCCCCCATCGTTGCGTCAGAGGAGCTGCTCAAGGCTTACTCTTACCTGCCCCGGGATACTACCTGGGTTTCCCGACCTGGCGAGGGGGAGATGGACGTTATTGAGCGAGTGATTGATGACCGGGACGGTTTCCTTAAGCGAAGGCAGGCCGTGAGGGATTTTACCAAGTCCCTATTGGAACAGAACCAGGCAAACACCAAGGCCTGGATCAACGAGGCTTTCGAAAAGTACAACCGCAACTAAAGACAGTTAGATATGATTTACTGGGATTTTTGCACTTTTTCTTATTTGTACAATTACGCGGCACCATTTCACATGATCGGGAATCAGGATGAGCGGCTCTATGTTTCCAGAGAGTTTTTTTGAACCATGCATGAACATTCTTAATATACGGTTTCTTAGTACAATGAAAATACAATCACGAAATACCACTTACACCAAGTTTTCTTGCAACATTCCAGTGATGTCAGTTTTCAACATGTCTCCATTTAATTTGCAGCGGGTGGCTGGCGGGAGTCTCATAGCGAGCCGCAATTCTCCGGCTCCCTTGCGTGAAGCCATGTTATCGAATCCGGCATTTGGGAACATTGAGAAAAGAAAATAGTGAATCATTATTCCCAGAAACGCGGTTGGCAGAGCGCCACCAATAGAAAACCTGAGATATTTCCAAGGAACAGGTAAGCTTAAAAAGCTATCCCGTCTTGGCTCTGCAAGATCAGATGAACAATCTCTTTCTTCGGTTTCTCTTACGTGTACACTTTTCACTGCGGAGCTCAGAAACATTTGATATAAACGTGTATTTTCATCTTGAAGCTTCTCTCCCTCGTTGCGCACTGCTGAGGGAGAAAAATAAGGGCTAAACTGGATACCCCAGATTACATAGTAAATCGTCTCTATGTCTAAGGTATATAGAATCTGAACAAAAGTATGCCGAAAACCTGATCATCCAAACACCTGTCGTCATGATGAAGCCCGCCATACCCAAGAATAATAGAAGAAAAAGGAAATGGTATATGTTATTTCATCTCATGACCAGCAAGAGGGAGTCAAGATCTTATTGCTTGAGATCTTTGGCTTCCTTGCTGTCCATCATCTCAGCTCGGCCCTCCTCTTCGCGAGGCAGAAGCTGGTAGCTGCCAGCGGCCTTCTTGGCCTGCTGGTATCGGTCTCGGGCCCAGCCGTAGAGGGCACTTCCGGCAAGAATAAGAGCCATGCTGCCAGCTCGGTCGGCAGTCAAAACCTCGCCGAGTAGAACAACGGCGAGAGAGCTCTGGGCGACACCTCGAGCGGCAGTGACAATCATGTGTGTGGTCGGGCTGGTGACCTCGATTTGCATAAAGGTAGCGATAGTGAGGAGGAAGGCTGAGACACCGGTCAAACAGGCGGAGCTGAGGAACTGTCGGGCAACATCCATGGACTCGACGGTGAAAAGGCTGCTCATAGTGCTCATCTCTCCAGAAAGAGGGAAGAGAGGAATGTAGAAAAGAATGGCCATACAGTTGGACATCCAGACCATCTGCCACATACCCTCCTGGCTCTTACCGAGGAATCGCTTGACGACAACGGACTCGACGGCAGTGGTGAAACTAGATCCGACACCGAGGAGAACACCCTTGCCGGAGGTGAGCATCTGGCTGTAGTCGGCCATCATTCCGGTTCCGAAACCAGCCATGACCATGGCGCAGCCGACGAGAGAGATAGGAGGGTAGTAAGGACGAGGTCGAAGAACCAGCAGAGACAGGAAGAGAGTAAATGGTAGTAGAAGACCACGGGCGATCTGGTAGACGGAGGCGTTGACCGAGGCGAGGCAGTATGTCTTGGCCAAGATTCCAATGAGACGTGCGACCGTGAGGGGTAGAAGAGCAATCCAAGCCTGAGATTATATGTTAATTGACTGTCTCTAACCAAGGAGACACCGAGTTTGTGTGTCACTTACATTGAGTGGTCTGTTCAGCTTGACCCATCCTGTAGCAACTCCAATGATTGTGAGTAGTACCACTTGTATCGTTGTCTGAAGAGCAAGCAATGTGACGGGGGCCTCAACACCATTGAGGGCCGACTTGGATAGAATAGTACTCCAGATAGCACATGATGAATGGAAGAGCACCACCAGGGCGACTCTCATCCGTGAAGGCGGGGGACGGTTCTCGACCTGAGGTTGTTCGGCGGCAGCCATTGTGACAAAAAGATATTAAGGTTTATGTCGACTTATATGTGTAGAACCAACAACAAACCAAAATAGTGTGTGAATGTAATGTAATGTAATGCAATGCAATGCAATGTATGGCAAGGCAAGGCAAGATAAGGTAATGAAACGAAAATGGATATGGATATGAAAGAGTAGGAAGAATACGAGAGAAGAGAGTAAAGTAGAAGAGTAGAGTAGTAGTAATAGAAGAAAACAACAACCAAGCAAGTCAGTCAGTCAACGTGATGTGGGTAAACGAATGTCTGAAGCGAGTTTCTGAGTGAACAAGCTTCCAAGGGTCTTCTCTCTCTCAACTCGGACTAGGAACCAAAAAAACACGAAGATGTATGAAAAAGTCAAGACTCTCTGGAGGGGAGAGGCTGGCAAATACGGGCTGTCCGGAGGTTTTGTTGATTGATTGATCAGGTCTATTTCCGCACTAGGACCCAAATACGCAGGCACATAGAAGCCCCCCAAGACTAAAAGACTAGGGTGTCGTCAGTGAGAAGTAGTGTGTGTATCTAGTGCCACAGGCGGAATAGGGGGTTTCCGTTCGCCTGCTTGCGTTGCTTAAATGGATCGAACGCGTTATCCTAGTGGAGAGCAGGGTAAATCTGGCGCCACACCTTGGCCTTGGTTTTAAACTTGGACACTGGATATTGCTTTAGCCTCACTAACGAATGAGAGGACTCGAGATCCATCACTATACTCCATCTCGACTATGTTCCTTGACCTTCCGGGTCAAGGGCCTTGTTCCCTGGAAGCTCTACCGAAGTACCGCCATCGAGGGGGTTATTGTTGCTGGAGCCCCCATGCCCATGCCAGGCCAGGCCAGGGGGACGACGGAGGTTAGGTTCGTTGATGAGATTTGACATTGGCCTTAGCTCAACTTAACTTAACCTAACTAACAGGACGCGGGGCGTTGGCGAAGAATAGAATCGGCGGCTGTGACAAGGCGGAGAGTGGCACTGCATTGCATCGGGCTGCTGCAATGATGGGAAGTGGGAGGAAATGCTTGGTGGGAACAGTGCAGGATAGCGCTTATTCCAGTTGTGGGGGGTCCCTCTAGCCACTGGGGATATGCAGCTACAGAGGCTCTTGCGAGTGACGGAGAGATTCTGGGAAATGCAGGTGTTGATCAAACCTCCGCCATTGGTCCCCTGTCGCGGCGAATAAGGTAGGATGACCCCTTACTAAAACTCAAACAAATAAGCCAATTTTTAAGTCTATGTACTAAGGGTTGCAGTCAGTTTGAATGGATGGATAGACACAGGCACAGACTCGATGTTTTGTTTTACAGTGTTACCCGCTGTAAGCTTGCTTCGGAAGGATCATCAGTGGCATGCCGACGACTCAGTCAGCCGTTGATTGTTTGCACAAACGCACTCGAGGCACGAGTAATGCATGAGACTCCACCGGAATACCTCCCTATACAGCCGACAGCCAGCCTCAACTGCAGATGCAAGAAAACGCCCGAGGATGCTTTAGTTACTGTATGTACCGAACCGTAGCCAAGAGTCAACGGGAAGCGAGACAAGAGCCAAGATAGCAATAATCAGGTTTTGCTGCAGCCACGCACAACCCATCACCTTGTCCTCTCCCGTCCATGATCTTCCATTACCTCGTCAGCCGAATACCACCTTCATTTCTCTCCTCTTCCCTTCATTACTCCGATGTAGGATATTCCCCACGTGATAATTACACAAACTCGCCTCAGTGGCCAGTGATCGGCCTGGAGGAATCCATGGAGCGTTTCAGCTTAGAGAGACGATCTCCAAGGTCTGAGTTCTGTCTCCTCCGCCGTGCTCGTCATTTTCTTGATTAAGCCGGGGCAGATTTCGGTGAGTTGCATTATAAGGAATCTTAGCCCCGAAAAAAATCATCGAGGGGAAGGGAAAAAGTGGGCGGCTCTTTGATGATGATGGACAGGTTTCTCCGCCCGGATGGATGATTATTATGTGAAACCTGAGTAAGGCATTGAATGCTTGGCGATGCGTGTATCAATCACGTTTGCGAATAATGGGTCCTGAACTGGCCACTCTGTGAACAACGTGAGACTTGGGTGAGGTGATGATTGTTTTATTCTTGGTTTCGTTATTGTACAGTTCGCAACGAGACGCGCGTATGCGATTTTCTTTTTTCTTCGCTCTGTCTTGATTCTTGTTCATACAGGCAAGGACATAACTGTAAAAGAGGCGAGTAAAAAATCTAAGATGCGGTGACGAAATTAAACACAAAATATGGTAGCGCCATGCATGGTATCCCCTGTTCCGTTCCCCATTCAGTGCCCCAGACAAGATAGGCCTGCTCCATCATGATGATATGGGTGACATGTCGGTATGTATGTGTATGTTTTGAGTGTCTCCTATCAAAATAGCAGAATATCCCCCCAGCCGGCTCGGGGTAACCATTCAACAACTCTAAGCAGAAAAACACCATTGGCAATAGTAATAAAGAGCTCCAATGCTGGGTATGGATAGTAAGGAAAACATTATATCTGGCTGCCAGCCAGTTCATCATGATGAGCCAGCCTCGGCCTGGGGAGTAGGTGTAGGTACAGACTTGGGCTTGGGCGGGTCAACAGCCCTGAGGCCATCCTTGACCTCCTGCTCAAAGTACATGCGCGCCACATCAAACGCAGAGTCGATGCTCTTTGTAATCTTGGTGCAGCCGCAATCGCGCGTCCATGTGTTGTGGAAGTTGAGGTTCTTACCCAACTTGCTGTCCATCAGCACGTGTGGTACGCCGATAACTGTCGATAGAATGTGACCGTGGAGACGGTCGGTGATTACGAAGTGAGCAGAACCGAGGAGCTCGAAGCCCGCCATCGACTTGGCCCACGCTCGCTGGTTCTTACCCTCCTCGCGCTTGTCGTCGTCGTCGATAGATGGGGTCTTGGTGAACTTCCAGTCGACCTTGTTGTATGTTACGTTGCCGATGTTGCCACCCAGATCGACCTTGCCCTCGCCAAACTCGATGTTAGCAGAGTCGCCGTCAGAAATCTCGGCGTCCTTTCGGGCGAGAATCAGAATATCGTGGCTAGATATAAAGTTAGCTTTGGTACAACGGTTAGGCTGGCTGGTAATACTAACGTCTTCTTTGTGTTGTGTCGGAAGTCAGATCGGTTACCCCACATGAAAGCAATATCAGGAACAAGATCACTCTGAATGCCCTCAGTCTGTCCAAAGTTGTCCATGAGCCAGTCGTAGCTGGGCTTGTCACGAGCAGCCAACTGCAAATCATGGTGCTTGGTGAAAGCCTTTTTGGTCTTGTCAATCCTCTCGGGGTTCGTCATGTAGATACTCTGGGGGAAAGCACGGATGGAGACGTTGAGAAAGTTCTCAATCATGTTCATGCGCGAAGGTTGGTCCTCCCAGTAGTAATCGTTGAAGTTACCACCACCAGCCATGATGATACCAGAGTGTGGGCGGTGCTCCTCCAACTTTTTGCGGAACTTGGTAATGTCGCAGTCCTTGTACATGAAGCTGTATCACATTAGATTAGGATTGATGTTGTCCAACGTGGTACAGGGATTCTTACCGGCAGGCTTCCATAGTCTCGATTCCAAGGATGCTCAGCAGAATCTGCTGTGCGGACCAGATCGCAGCATCACCCTTGTTCTCTGTCTCGAGATAACCCCAGATGTTGGCGTAGCGAATTCCTTCGAACCTCTTCTGGTAGGCATGGATGAGACGCTGCTGCAAGTCGTTGACGATGTTCTCGCAACCAGGTGTAGGAGCTCGAGTCAAGTCGTAGGAAATGTCTGTGTTGGGGTCCTTGTCCAACTCTGTGTCCTCCTCTCCAGCGCCCACGGCGCCAGCGGCGTCGGTGGGCTTTGGAGGCTCATCGATAGTGACATTGTCGCCTTTCGAAGGCCAATGCCAGTCTGCGCTTGGTAAATGATCCTTGAAGCTCTCGGGCGCCTGGTAAGACACCAATATAGCGAAGACGAAAAGCACAGCAAACACGGCTAGCGCGATGCGTGTGAAGCGGTTCATCGCAGGTAACATGATGAACTCATGGGAAGTAGATATTTTGTTTTAGGTTAGAGTTATGGTTGTAGTTGTGGGAAAGGAGTGGAACACCCGGATATTTCTATTGCGGGCTGGGCTTAAAGAAGCAAGCAAAAAGCGGCGAAAAGACAAGATGGAAGATGCAATGGAAGGAAAAGAGAAATAAGAAAGTAAGTATATTGAAACGTCTTTTGAACTTGGGAATAAAAAGATGCGACCCCCCATCCCCATACCACACCATCCTAGTCCTTCTACTAAGTCGGTACCTACCTCTAGGCTCTAACTTAGCGTCTCCTGTCCCTCATCCACATTCACCCACCTCCATCCCCTGGGCTTGGCTGGTTCTTCCCCTCGGGCGATTCGATGATGGATGCGTTCAAAGTGCGCCACGACCACGCGCCTGCACCGCACCCATGACCCGTCCACAGATTGTCTCGGCAGGGATAGAGAGTCTCTGATGTTGATGATAATCGCTGTAGCCCCCTATCTCCGTAGCATATGTACATATCCAAGCAGAGTCTGACTGCAGCCAGTTCGGAGTGCCAGGGACCCTCGGCCGGGATGTGGATTCCTGACGTCGACAGCCGGCCTCATCAGCGGCTTCGTATCCCAGCAAGATTCAGACAGCGGGGTTATCCGCTTATACAGTATAGGAAGATAGAAGACAGATGCAAATATTGGCTCTTACGCGGCGCAAGGGAAAAAGAGTGGGAAAGGTCTTACCGGGATCCTTATCGCCTTAGTTGAATGTAGCCAAGTTGGCCAAGAACGGATGCAAGCCCCCTTTTCCTCACTTCCCACTGACAATTGTACCCGTGCAGAAGAAGTTACAGTAATACACCCTTTTTTTCTTATTCCCATCCCTCCCTATCCCTATCTACCTATCCACTTGACTTGGCATCTCCACGGTGGCCTTTGGTTGATTGACTGGATCGATTTTTATCTGGAGCCCTTCGCTTTTTCTCGTCTTGTCCTATCCTGTCCCGCATATCGTATCGTATCGTGTCGTGTCGCTTCGTGTTCTTTTCGAGATTCGTCATTCTCTGCTACGCATTGAATCACTGTTGAACGACATTTCGGCCGTTCGTCCACTCTTTTTTTTAGAAGCCGTTTTAATCGCTTGCGACCGACCGGCCGACCGACTCGACGCCGCCAGCCATGGCTGACCAGAACAAGAAGAACGACGACTTCGTGGCCAAGATGCCCGAGTCTGCCAACGAGAACAACATTGGCGATGGTGACAAGGAGGATGACTCCCTCGTTGGTCGTGGTCCTGGCACTGATGCCCTCCCCGCGCAGCCTTCAGGCTTCATGAACAAGATCGAGAACAGCGGGCCATTCTCTATTCTTGCTTACTGTCTGTCTTCTATCTCCATGACCGTCGTCAACAAGTATGTTGTGTCTGGTACATCATGGAACCTTACTTTCTTCTACCTTGCTGTTCAGGTATGTTTCCCGCTATCCCCGAGTTCAAGGGATGACAATTAACTCGGTGTCTCTGTAGTCCATTGTCTGCATTGTTGCCATCACAGCATGCAAGCAATTCGGCATGATCAAGTCCCTCGCTCCCCTTGAGATGGACCGCATCAAGAAGTGTATGTTGTAATTGCTTTTTATGAATGAGGGGCAATAGCTAATGCGATCTCAACAGGGTACCCAATTTCGCTCGTCCTCGTCGGTATGATCTACACAAGCACCAAGGCTCTGCAGTACCTCTCCGTGCCTGTCTACACCATCTTCAAGAACTTGACCATCATCGCCATTGCTTATGGTGAGGTCCTCTGGTTTGGTGGCTCCGTCACCCCCATCGCCCTCTCTTCGTTCGGTCTCATGGTTCTAAGCTCTGTGGTTGCTGCTTGGGCTGACATCAAGAGCGCTATCTCTGGTGACTACAGCGCTACTACTGGTGATGCCGATGCTCTTGCGACTCTGAATGCCGGCTACTTCTGGATGGCTATGAACGTCATCTGCTCTGCTTCTTATGTTTTGGGCATGCGCAAAGTTATCCACAAGATGAACTTCAAGGATTGGGACAGTACGTTTATCCTCTCGGCGCACCCTCAGAGTTGCGCTCAAGAACACTGCATGAAAGAACAACTGCTAACAAGTCGACAGCCATGTACTACAACAACCTTCTCACCATTCCGGTCCTTGTCTTCTTCTCTCTCGTCACTGAGGATTGGTCCAGCGCCAACTTCGCCAAGAATTTCCCCGAGGACTCGCGCAACCGTATCTTCATTGGTATCATCTACTCTGGTCTGGCCGCTATCTTCATTTCTTACTGCTCCGCCTGGTGCATCCGAGTCACCTCTTCCACCACCTACTCCATGGTTGGTGCTCTCAACAAGCTGCCCATTGCTGTCTCTGGTCTCATCTTCTTCGCTGCTCCCGTTACCGTTGGAAGTGTGTCAGCCATCTTCATCGGTTTCGTCTCGGGTATCGTTTATGCTTGGGCGAAGGTCAAGGAGAACGAGGCCAAGAAGAACGCTCTTCCTACAGCTGAGAGCCGAGAGCCATCAAAGTAAATTTGGCATGACACAGCGATGGCTTGTTAGGGACACCATCACCATTCAGCAAGGCTCATGAGCTAAGTAGCCATTTTTGGCCAATACTTCCATTTAGTCTGGTTAGACCTGAACGACAATAATGTACCGTTCCACGGTATTTGAACGACACACATAATGTAGACATTTTTTTGTATAACGTCGGGGGCAAGAGCTCGCTATCTCGATGGGGTTTTAGGGTGGGTGTCATTTAAAAGCGTTTATAGACCTGCTTCAATATACTGTCTTTTTTGCGACTGCAAACATGATGTCAACAACAATGGCGCAAGGCTACCTAGTAACTACCTAGTGAAGACGAACCAACAGATAACGCTCGAGCCTTCATGACGTCTAGGATAGAGGGAACACGGCTCAGCCCTGCCCGTTGACATGGGAGACTGGTTAACGTTTAACGGCGTGGCCTTGGCACAGATCTCGCATGGCAAGTCATGTTGTACAGCAAATCAGCAATACACCGCAGCAACGTACACAAGAGGCTGCATAAGTCCAACGTTACATCAGTACATATTGCGAGTCTTGACTAAGGACGCCATGTCCTGTACAGAGTTAAGAGAATCTATAGACCAAGACGAATACAGTAAAAGACCGAAAGTACATATCTTCAAGAAATATCATAATTTCATCTTAACTTCAAAGTCATGCATTAATCTCCATCCTCTCCTCCTTCATCTTCCAGAAATCTCATCTCACCCCCTATCTCTTGCAGAGCAGGGCTGAGCCATCCTGTCAGATTAAACCAATTTTCGGTCTCAACCCCGTTTTAAGCATATGGAGTGACATTCCACCCCCTTTTCCATAGAAGCATTTTGTGGCGTAAGGCATTGTCATTCTTTCGCTGGTGAAAACCTAAGGAAAAAAAGACCGTTCTGGAACGGCGGGCTCTGTGACTTTGACATATTTCTAGGCGCGGGGGAAGATCGCTACCGCTGGGCTGGGACGCGTTGGTTCGAGTCGAAGCCTTTTAGCGGGAGGACCCTAGAATCAATAGTCTAGCCCTACGAACAGATGCAATTGTGTTCGAGATATGGAGTACAATGGGGTTTGCATGGTATATTGTGGTTTTAGCGATATGGTGTATATTCGGCCCCAGGGTAGACGGAGAAAGAGATGTAATTTTACTCTAGTCTATAGACTGGCGTTTTACTAATTGTTCAGCTCCGTAATCCTACGGTAGTTTGTATGGAGAACAGCAAAATGCTACTTGGGACTTCAGTTGGATCCTTGACCCGGTTTGAGAAGTTAGAAATGTTTCATGAAGAGTGCCGATGAGAATTTAGAGTAGGATTATAAGATTAAAGATTAGCTTGTTTTACGTGTAATGGAGCCTCAGCTTACACATGCAAGGATGAAGAAACATCAAAGGATTTCACCGATTCTTAACACCAAACAAAGCAAAGCCAAGAAAAATATAGTCATTCATCTATCAAATCCAACAAAGGAGATCTCATTATACGCCGTGCCATGCCGTTCAATCAATAACAGATCCACCATGAACCTGTCTGTAAACTTTTCCGTCCCATTCATTCTATTCCACAGATAGACACCCTATACGCTGATGGTCCTGAAGACGCTGAACTCCTCTCCTGTGGCGACCAAGCTACCCGTGATCTGAGGGTGCCAATGCACCTCCTTCACATCCTTGAGGTAGTGCACGAACAGCAGCTGGGGCGGCACGTCCTTGACACCCGCTGTGTCCTTGCTCTCCTCGTCGTCAAGCTCGACAGCAAGATCCCAGAGTGTGACGGTGTTATCACCAGCAGCCACAGCGACGATGGAGTCGTCGGTGGGATGCCACTCAATGCTTGTGATCTGCTCCTTGTTGAAGTTGAAGCTGGCGATGGGCTGGGGCTTATCAGAGCTGGCCTTCCATTGTCGGAGATCCCAGACGCCCCATGCACCGTTGTCGTCTCCGGAAGCGAGCAGATGAGTTGTCTGTCGCGACCAAGACATGACGTTGACGTCGACATTTGAGACCTGCATGGTGATTGCGGGCTTGCGGGATTTGGAACGCACATCCCAAATGCGAATGGTGCCGTCGCTTGAAGCAGAGGCAAAGACAGATTGCTCCGAGGGTGACCACTGGAGCTCCTCGACACTGCTGGTGTGGCCCTGGAAAGGTCTGTTGTCGGTGACCCAGCCGCCTCCATCGGTGCGCGTTGTCACGTAAATGAGGCCGTCGTTGTCACCAGTGAGGAGCTTACCACCAGGAACTGTGGGAGACCAGTCAACGGCGTAACCTTCGGTCTTGTGTGCGCGGACAGTAGAGATAGGCTTGTTCTGCTGAGCGGAGATGGTAGTTCCGGGGTTGTCGAAGGAGGCGAGATGGGGAGTAATATCGTGGATGTAGACGTTGCTTGACTCAGTCATTGTAGCAGTGAGAGTAGTTCCTGGTCGCCCAGCCTCTTGGCTGGGAATCTGGTGGGAGCGGATACGGTTGGTCGTAGAGTTGAGAGGAATAGACTTGCTCTCCAGGATAGGGTCAGAGTCCTCGTCATCATCGTCCTCCGAATCAGAACCCTCGTCACCACGGTCCATCTTGCTGAGACCGCTGAACTTCATGACCATGATCTGGTTGTCAGAGGCCTTTCCAGTCTCGGCTTGTGTTCCTGAGACAGTGTACATGGTAGCGGGGTAGGCCTTGCGGTTGTCGCCGAGGTCATCGCGGATGATATCGAAAGAAAGGCATGGCCAGGGTGTGCTGAGGTTGTGCAGCATCTCGTAGGTTGTCAGATCGGGAGCGAGGGTCTGGCCGGGCTCGAGTTTGCTTCGTCCGACGATGAAGGTTCCTTGGTCGACTTCCATGGCATCTATTCACAGCATTAGACAAGAATCTGAGCGGTTCAGGAATGATGACTTACCCTTCTCTTCAGCCTCGCGCTCAGCATCAGGTCGTCCATCAACACCCGCCTCAAGAATCTCATCCTCGCTCTCGAACTCGTCCTCGAACTCATCTTCAAACTCTCCCATCTCCTTGTTGTTGTCGTCAATGTCCATCTTCTCAGGGCGTTCGCCGCCCTTGAGTGCATCGCCGTGATCGGCCTCAGCAGTTCTCTTTGCCATGATTTGGAATATGTGGTGTTCTTTGGTTCGATCTACGAATTGAAACCACGAAAAGAATGAATTTTTAGTTATCGCCGTGTTTTTGGTGCCCCTCCAAATCGACTACAGGAAAAAAATAAATTGGAGACTGCCGAACCCCGCCATGACCGCGGGGCTTTCCGAGAATTTACCGGCGCAAAGCCTTTTGTGGGATGAAAGAGATCATTGTAATGGGAATAATTAAAGTATGAATGTGAGGAAAGTAAGACGTGTTGAACGTTTCAAGTTATTCTGTATATTTCTATAGATTATACGACTTGAGCTGATATAAGGAAAGAGAGAAATTCCACTAGAACATACCTGTCTTGGATGTAAGGCCTTTGATAGCCACGGCATGAGCATGATGAAGTTGAATTGGACTCAAATCAAAGGTACCTTTGACTTACTTTTAGACTTGAATTGTATGACTTTAGGTAATTTGACCGAGGCATGAGCTGCAAGACAATCTGATCTGTGTAAAGTCTTGCCATGGTCAGATAAGATAGATACCCTTGATTGCTGATAAATTCAAGCCTCGCTTCGCCCCATACAGATCCGTCGTATTCGTGGACCGTAGTATGATTGATTCCAAATGGCCTCCAACTCCGCTACGCATGGAATACGTTCCAGGGAGGGACATGGCTCGGCCGGGCCTGTTTTGTCAGCAGTTAATTCCATTCATTCAGCGGCACTCGGCCCAAAGAACCCCACGTCAGCGTCTCCGAAATTTCACGATTGTGTCATAGTGCCTGTCATGTTCACCACCACCGACTCCCGTTTTGGTTCCTGAATAATTGAGTCGGTCGAGTAATCAATCAATCGCGAAACTGGAGCTTCTAGAAGCCTGAATAACCAAGTATATAAAACGTATCCACTCCGCTACAGTAGATCCATCTTGACTTTTCAATTCTACCCCTCCATATCATACTTACTTTAGTACTTATATAAACACAAACCCCCCACCAAAACCCCTCAACCCTTCATCAACAAACTCCAACACACTTACAAACCAACACCTAAACCACAAACCACAAACCACTCTTCAAAATGGCTGCTCCCTCCGCTGTTGTCGAGATCAAGTCCAAGGCTCAGTTCGACGAGCTCATCAAGAACACTCCCTACGTCGCTCTCCAAGCCCACGCGGCATGGTGCGGCCCCTGCAAGGCCATCTCCCCCATCTTCAACAAGCAGGCCGCCGAGCACAAGTCCGACAAGTACACCTTCGCCAAGTTCGACACCGACGACGTCCCCGATCTCGCCCATGAGCTTGGCATCCGCTCCATCCCCGCCTTCTTCTTCTTCGAGAACGGCGACAAGGCCAGCGATCTGCTCGGCGCTGTTCCCCCCAAGCTGATTGCCACTGTCAAGAGCTACGCCGACAAGGCTACCGGTGGTGCTGCCGAGAAGCCCGCTGAGGAGAACGCCCTCAAGACCGATGAGAACTTCTAAATGGAAAGACTTGGGCGAAAAATACAAAATACTACAGAGCAAATGGCGTCGAGAACGCATATTCGCAAGGATACCCCCCTATAAACAAGGCGCACATCACGGGCACCATTCACCAAGGCGAAAACCATCATGAGCTAGGATTGCGACATATGGCTATGCGAAAGCCCAAGGCTTTGAGGAGGATGGGTTGCATTGCTTAGCTAGAAATACACCTGATCACTTCAGACGCAATTCTTGTCTCTTTGTGAAATATTTGTAATTCTGTTTTTTATTGCCTCTGGAAGTATCGACTCCAGATTGTATTGTATATATGTACTGTAATATCAAGTAAATGTTCGCTGTGGCTCATTGTTGGCCGTGTAATCCGAGACTTCATGTCTCGCTATGCTAAGGATTCCAGAACTCATACCATCGTCAAACTCCTCTTGCTCCTCTGGAATCTTCTCTTGAGCCCCCTTTTCAAACCTGCCCCCCAAAATTCCCATCCTCTTTGACACAAGAAAAAGTCAAGTAAGTTATTGTACAGGGTTCGAAGTGTAGACACCCTCATCAGACGCCTTTCCAAGTGGTATACAATCAACCCCCTTTAAACAAAGCAAACGCCAACTCCAACAAATGCTGCTGAGATACATCGTTCCCATGTCGTATCTCAGTAAGATTGAATAACTGAATCCGCCGACTCATCGCTAATGCGGCCGACGCCAGAATCCACTCGTTTTTTATTTGGTGTAATTTCCTCATGCGTTTCGATTTGATCCTCGAAACCATTCTTCTGATCACCTTGCACCGAAAGCCTCGATGTCAACCTTGGTCCTGCTGATCTGCGACGGTTCGCAACGTCTTGGCGAGGTGGCTTCAGCTCATCAACACCCAGGCTCATTCTTGGTGAGGATCTCTCTCTAACGCTTAGAAACTGGCTTCCAGGGCGACTATGACCGGGGTTAGGCGACCCGTTGGGGCTTGTAGGTGTGTTCAACGCCGATGAGTATCGGAGGCTTTGACGTGAACTTCTCCATCGACTCAAATTCCAGAAACTGCCCTCCTTGTCGTTAACACCCTCAGAGTCAGAAGCACTGATAAGGCTGAAACTTGGGGTTGGTGGGCTTGTGATGCCGTTTCTCTCCCGGTCTTGTGAAGCTCTGACTGTGGTGCGGTTAGATAGGCCACTGCCGGTAGGACTTGTAGGAGTCGGGCGGCTGATCGGACTGGTCGGTAGGGGCTTCCTTCGAGATTCTGGCGCCAGGTTGGCCGCTGAGTTGATCGGTGACTGTCCTGGTTTGGTAGGGGACATAGATCGCTCGCTTCGAGCTGGTGTATTGTTCATGCTGGGTCTTCCTCCGTCGATATCCTGACGCCAGCTGTTGATTCTGTCAGAAGCATGCTGGAGTTGGATAGGATTGGGGCCAGGAATGTTAAGTGATCCACGTCTCGATTGCACACGACTGCTCGCGCTCGTTCTTGTCATGACACTACCACTCCTACCAACACCAGAGAGACGGTTGCCTAATCGAGAACCTGACTCCCAGAGTCCTTGCTGGCGCTTCTTATGGGCACAGTCCTGTCTGAAAACCTTGATCTTTCCAGTTCTATCAGTAGTGATGATAATATTTCCGTCAAGATGCCTTGAGCGCTCGATGTATGCTGGTGTTTCTTCCGGCTTCTTGTTGCTGTGAAGCGAGTCGCCGTGGTCTTCATCTGACAGAGCCGAATGACTTGGCGTGCTTTCTTCAAGGCTCCGTAGCATCACAGGTGGTGGGTTGCACAAGTCGTAGATAGGATCTCCAGAAGCACTCAATAGTTGTCGACTCTTCGACGGAGCCATCAAAGCCGTAGTAACGACCTCGGGGTGAGCATCGAATGTTTCGTATGGCTGCTTATCCTTGATCTCGTCTTGACCACCCATCTTCCAGATGTAGGCCTTCCGATCTTCGCTGCCGCAGATAATATAGCTGCCGTCATCGCTGAAGCGTGCATTGATTTGGCTAGACTGGTTCTCCAGTCCCTTGTACTTGACCTGGATCACTTTGTCGTTTAGGTTATATACTCGAACTCGAGAGTCATTTGAAGTAACCAGGACCTTGACTGTCCCAGCTTCGGGTCCTGAGGGTATCGTCATAGTTCGAATGCCAGTGATTTTGCTTCCTTTGGCGTTTTTGCCCCTTGACGAGCGGACGTGAATTTGGTACTTCAGCTTCAAGCCCTCGGTAGCGTAGAAAGTACATAGACCGCTCAGCACACCACATATAGCAATATTTCCGTCGGGGGAAAAGGCTACCGCAGTAATGAATTCACCAACAGGTGCTTGGAAAGCGACGCTTTTGTCCGGAATACTCCATAATCGGAGTTGTGCATCCAGTGATCCTGCGAGGAAGAATCGATCGTCTGTAGGATGGAAGGCGATCGACGTGACGAGATCCTTGTGTACAAAAGTGCACAAGCAATCACTCCTGCTCATATGCCATAACTTCACGGTCTTGTCCATCGAAGACGATAGCAAAAAATTATTCTTGCTCCAGCTCAAGGCAAGCACCTCGCCAGTGTGTTCCTTAAACTCTCGCACAGGCTTTGTGCGGAAGACAGGGGCACTAAGCTTCTCCCCATGAGTACCATTTTGTGCCTCCTCTTCCTCGTGTGCTTTGCGTTCCTCCGGCGTAGATATCACAGCAAACACTCGTACGATCTGATCCTTTCCTGCAACGGCCAGGTATCGTCCATCCAAGCTGAATTCGGCTGCCCAGATAGCATCTCCACCCCTAAGGATCTTGCTTCCAACTGCCGTTGCTACCGCTCGGCCATGTGTGTGTTTGTGTTCTGAGGCGGTAAGTTCTTGTGCGAGGAATAAGTGGTTATAGTCTCTATCCTTCTTGTTATGTGCCTTGACTCGGATGTATCGTGGAGGTTCTTTATGAAGAGGTATATATCCTCCGCCTGCACCGATGACGGATGTGAGAGCTCGTGCGTAGGTGCCATCGGTTCGCAGTTCACCCAGTTCGGAGTCGGATTCCTGCATGTCATCATCTTTCCTCCAACTTCCGCGCATTCCCAGTCGACTCAGGAAAGAAACTCCTTTCCTTCGATCCTTGCTAGAATCCTGGGTAGTGTTTGGCGACTTGCTAAGTTCGGAGCTTTGTCTTTGTAGGTTCTCTGCAGCAGGACTGTCGGAACGGCCCTGGTTTAGGATTCGTTGTGCGATGGTAGGCTCCGCGGTGTTACTGTTGGTACGCAAGTATATTTGCTAGACATCACATGTTAGTTGCGGTCCAAGTATACCTCGTTGCCCTTGAGTCAACTAGTCGCAAATACTTACCGTACTCAAAGGGTCAAGCCCAGCGTTTGGGGGAGGACTGGGAGAACTCGGCTTGAAGGGAGGTTTCCAGTCCTTTGTTTCTTTTGCATTCTGAGAGCCTGACACAGATGGTTCTGTAGTCGAGAGCCTGCTCGATGGGAGGTCCAGGGAAGCACCTGCACCTATTGACAAATTGTCAGCTTACATAGTATTATAGTGAGCATTGTGTATAGCTAGTATGACAGTGGCCAGTGAAGAGGGCCTTGGGCGCATAGGAAGCTCTAGTCGCAACAAGACCCTGCATAAGCGGACATGCGCCCAGGCGTTCACTTAGTAGGTAGGGCATTGTGACTTGGCCATAGGACCGAGTGGAGGGGGCAAGAGTAAAGAAGCATATACAAGTATGTACATACCCTGAGAATCAGAACGAGCAGCGAGGCTCTGGCGGCGTTGAGGCTCAGACTCGGGAAGGCTGGAAAGGGCAGAATCGCGACGTCTATACAAACCACGATCGCCCCGGACAGCAGGCGAAGACTTGGAGGCGGACATCTTCCATACTTGATGGGCAACCAGTCCCTAAAGAATTTTGAACGAGATAGACCGGCTTGCGCGGGCGGTCGGCCTCGCGCAACTTGTGGGAGTCCAGTCCCCGACCCGATCAAAACGAGAGAGTGTGGCCTTGGCTGACGGACTCGGAGACTCGTGGGGGGGTGAGCACTGAGAAGTGGGCGGGCGTGGCGGAGACCGGGGGGTAACGAGCTTCTGAAGTCCAATCCAATCCGAAGGGTCCGAGAGCGAGCGAGCGAGAGGGAACGAGACGTGAGGCTGGGAGGCTTGGCTCAAGGCAGATCCTTTCGTACGGGCTGAGGGCTCGATGTACTTACTGTAGCTGTGTACCTTTCTGACAGTGAAATGAATGCCGACTGGCTGGTGTTTAGTCAATAGGCCGTCGGTGAATGTTGTCTCCCTATTTCATCTTCCGCTCCGCCTGGACTAATATGCAAGTGATGTTGGTTAGTCTCCAGCTGAGTGAGGGTCTAATTCCAGGCGTGTCAGACAGGTATTGGTAGTGGTGAATAATGGATGATGACAGGAGGGATGCTGTTCAAGGGAGGAGAGATAGAAAGGAGGTAAGGCTATTCAGATGCACGCAACAAAGGAATAATGTATGTATTGTATTCTGTAATACAGAGCGAGCTCAACAGAATCAAAATCAGGTGTTCAGAGTGCAGCAGGGCAACCAGCGATTTTTTGCAATGGTTATATGAGACGGGCAGCCATGACATGAAGGACTTAAGCGAAAACGACCCCTCGGGCGAATGCGACGACCAGGCAGGCGCTGTAGTGCGCTGGGGACAGCGCTGCACAGCAACCAGACAGCGGCAACTAGGTGCTTCCAGCTACTTACAGTACAGTGTAGTGGGGTCGGAAGCCAAATGGTGTTAGTGTGTAAGAGAAGCTCGATGGGCTTCTTTTTATTTTGGCGCGTGATATAATGAGAAAAGTAAAAGGAGTAAAAGGGGTGATGAAATGTGCTGGTAAGAAGCTACGAATGAGATGTTGGTAAAGGGAGAGCTGATGCCCACGCGCGCAGAGCTGCGACTCTGGATGGCAAAAAGGTTCACAGCCTATTGTATGAGCAGCTGATGTGTAGCTGCAGCTCCTTAACCTGCTGTACACTCAGGTCAGGCCCCGGGCGCTGTGAGAAACAGGTAAGGACCGAATCTAGTATGGGCGGGCTGTGCTGTGGCTCTTCATTTGAATTTACAGGAAATAAGGGGAAAGAGTTACAACTTGTAGGATTGTATCACACCTTTACCGGATATCGGCTGGATCTTCTGGGGTTAGAATGGATGAGATGGAGTCTGAATGAGGTAAGACAAGACTTAGGTACGATGATCTTGGTTGAGAGTGCATCAATCAGGCTTCGTTTCATAGGGCAGAGCCAATTTGGCAGTTTGATGGCTCACCACGGCAACTGTTAATTGGTCTCTTTGTTAGTGACGGTTATTAGTGAACATTCCAGACTGGATATGGGCTATGTTGACAATGGCATCGCCTTGTTGATGGCTGTTCTTTTTCTACAGAGTACAGAGTATAAAACTACGGAGTACTAAGTTGGTATTTGATCGCATAAGGCTGGATGATCGGCCATCATCTCAGCGGGCTGTTCTCCAGATTGTCTGTGCCACAGCCACCTCAAATGCGAACCCACGGCTCAGTATACTCACCGCATGTACTCCCTACAGTAGGTACATGTGAATGAGAGAATAAGGTGATGGAATTTTGACCGCAAAAGCGAAAATACGGCAATTGTACCCCATCAGATCATTTTCTAGAAGTGCATCGTATCAAGTATGGATACGAGTAAACGAGTATACGAGCATGTTGTTGATATGTATCAACCATAATTAGAAGCTCATCAACAAGCCTAAATGTCTCGTGCTCTGTAAGGTATTCAATACTCGTTTTAGTTACTTCCGCGTATTCGGGACGCATTGCTTCTGGAGCCAAGCCTCCAGGAACTGCACTAATACAACCACATTCGAACAGATGCACATATAACGTCGGGTCTGGCCCATGAGCGAGGGGATAACAAAAATGATGAGAGAGTTACATCGAATGCATCCCAGGTGAGACAAGTATGCGAGAACCATCAGCTAAACGACGCAGGCTCACTCTTGCATTTCACATGCTGGGCTTACGTCGTTGACTTTCCGAGACTTACCGGGATTAGCAGCTTCTTACAAGTAACCAGCTTCTTAACCGGGCATGGTTTTAACTTTTTGGTGAGGAAACTCGGTGCCTTGCACTATCGAGATGCACGACGTCAGATCAGCAGGTATTCAGTATCAAATGTCTATGTTGTTCCGTCAAATAGCGTTTTTTGATCTGCCGTATCATGATGACGCGTTGTTCAGGCAAAGAACTAACTTTGACGTTTTCGGAGTTAAATGCTGACAAGATTTGAAGATGCTACCTGATAATTAAAGCTTACGAACTGAGAATTTGACATACTGTACTCCGTATATCCAATCACTCACTAAATATCAGAATACGGTTTATGGCCAACGGATTGCATTGATGCCTGTATTCCCTCCCACATTGGATGCTTGCTTAAACGACGACTGTCTGTCTGTCTGTCTGGATGTCACACGATGCAAAGTGCAGCACTTTGCATATCGCCAAGAATGCAATGCAGTCAGTTCCGGGGATCACCTCGTGCCGTTCTTCCAGAGAGTTTTTTCGATGTCTCGCTCGCCAAGATCGCCAAGGCCTGTCATGGGTCTCTAGGTAGTCTATGGCGTTCGGCGTACAGCGAACAAATCGATCCATTTCCGCTCCATCTGGAAATCCCCTCACTCAAACTCCGCCAGACGAAAAGGAAAAACAGCGCAACAAAAAAAAAAAAAAAAAAAAGTTAGTTTAGCGCTTCTGTGACTGTCACTGCGATAGCTTCAAACAATCGGGGTTGTGTTGAACTCCGTTCATCTCATCCTCCGCAATCCGCGGAGCTTTTAAGACTCCGCATCCATGCACCGGAAACAAATCTTGTGTTCGAGAACTTTGAGCTTGTGGGGTCACGTCACTCAAATCGTCGTCTAATTATCCACTTGTGGGCATCTAAACTCCAATCCCGCCGCTTTTAACTCTCAAAACTTGGCCTGATACTTTCAGAGAGTGGTCACTCGCAGGTCCACGGACAACATCAAAACCCCGTCGGGCCCGGCTTCTCTCCACCACCGACTCCGACGTCAACATCCTCCTCAACTCATCCTTGTCTGTCTGTACCTGACAGCGGCACCGAGAGATCTATTCTGAGCCGTCCAACTGCCGTATCGCCGAACTACCGTGGTCCATCTATCCACTTGGCACTTCACATTCACGATTCATGCTCGATTTTGATAGCCACTCCCTCCAGAAGAGTTAGTCTACACTGTCCAGACTGTCCAGCAGCCGTTGAGCCTCAAAATCTGCCCGTCTTGGCTTTTTCGTCTTGGGTTCTTGGTCAGCCAGCCTAGCCTAGCCCAGCCTTACTGGTCTTAGCCGCATTGCACCACCCACCTTAGGCTACAATCTATTGGGTATCACTACTGGTAACAATATCATCATCCAACATCCGTTTGTCATCGGCGAGTTCTCTGGTGAGACAACCTGTTGCCCAGTAATTATCTGGGTCCTTGTCAGACACGGGCCAACTCTTGTTTCTGTCGTTGTCGCAAACCCGCCGAGGACCGAGGCCGTGGAATCCAGCCTCCAGCTTGACTTGTTCACGCTTCAGACTTCAGTTTTCTTCAGCCACAGTTGACATACCTAGCCAAAGATGAAGTTACTACCACGCAACAAGGCCCTTAATTCTTTCACGGAAGAGGCCGTTTCTCTCCTCCCCGAGGATCCCGAAGATATGGTCAGTAGCCCCTGTTCCTGTTCCTGTTACTTGGTCCCTTCTAGGTTTATACCCCTGGTCTGCCATATCGTTTTCCCTTTATTGACCCTTTTAGACCCTGCCTCTCTCTATTCCTATTGTTACCCCTCCCCCTCCGTTGTTGTCACACCCTCCGCGGTCTCTGGCCTCGCTTGACACGCTGCTGTCCAGCATTCACCTTATACCACATGTCTCGCACTTCAAGCCACTATCTGTTCCGAATCCCACCGATGTCACCGCTTGTTCTCATGAGACAGCACGCTAACAATGTTGATAGTGGCATGCATACAACCTGATCCTATCTGGGGACATCGTCTATGCTCACGCTATCCGTAAAGTAACTGCTTTTTCAGACACTGGGAGCTCAAAATCTGAGCGTGTTCACACAAATCTGACTATCAAGGTCAAATCCACTGCCTTTGATCCTCAGATCTCATCACTTCGCGTCTCTGGGTCCGTCGTGATAGAGAACCAACATGCCCCCTTAGGCTCTCATCATACTCTCGATCTCGAGGTGAACCGCCCTTTTAGTATCGTCAAGCTAGATGGATGGGACTCTGTCGCAAAAGCCACTCTTCAAGAGGCATTATCAGATGACAAGGATGGTGCCGTAGCAGCCGTTGTCATGCAAGAAGGGCTTGCCAACATCTGTCTCATCACACCGTTCCGAACCGTCCTCAAAGTTCGTGTTGAGAGCGTGATTCCCAAGAAACGTGATCTTGCATCAGACCAAGATGCAGGTATGCGCCGCTTCTTTGAGAAGACATTGTCGACTCTCATACGAACTATGGACTTCACACAGTCACGGCCGCTGTTACTGGCCAGCCCAGGCTTTGTGGCTGGAGACTTCAAGCAGTATATCGCCAACCAAGGACGAGATAAAGCAGACAAGGTGCTTACAGCCGTGGCGCAGCAGGCTACGGTGGTTCACTCCAATTCTGGTCACGTCCACAGTCTCAACGAGATCCTTAAGAGCCCAGAAGTCTTGGCCAAGATGAAGGATATGAAGTTTGCCCGCGAAACGCAGTATGTTGATCAATTCTTCGATATGCTAAAGCTGGACGATGGGCGTGCATGGTATGGTACTTCAGCTGTCGAGAAGGCTGTGAAAGAGGGAGCCGTGGGACCAGGTGGCGGTGTCCTCCTGGTCAACAATTCTCTGTTCCGAAGTGAAGACCTTGCTCTTCGCAAAAAGTACGTCGCTCTAGTTGACAAGGTACGGAGTGACGGTGGTGAGGCGAGGATTCTCAGCAGTGATCATGAGAGTGGTCAGCGATTGACTATGTTGGGCGATATCGCTGCCATACTCAACTACCCAATGCTGGACCTTGATGATGACGATGCTGATGAAGATAATGAGGCAAATAGAGAGCCTACTATGGAAAATAGTGTCATCTAGTCCAACAAATAGATCAAAGAAATGAGATACGAAGTCATGAGGCTATACCTCCCTTAGGTGCTGTCGTGTTACCCTGTACCGTTACCTGAAACCAGCTCAAAGGAAGTAACTCAGTATGTTGTAACTGCATATACCCAATCTTTACCCAATAAGGTGGATAGCTGACCTCTGATATGTTTAGTTTAATTGCGTATCTCCCAAGGAACTCTCAGATCTTGTGGTCGTCGGTTTTCTCGGCGATAAGTTAACAAGATCGACAAGGACACCCAATTTTCCCCGCATTTTCACCCAACTGTGAACATCGAATCGACGCCACGATGATCATCACGACAAGATCCTAGCGCTTATCAGATGTATAAACGCGAGAGTAGGAATTCAGGTCGTAATTCCGAACTCCGAATATCTATATAGCCAAACAATTTTGTTGTTGACAAAGTGTTGGCCTTGTTGAACCTAGAACTATTTAAATGATTCATCGTCCTTGTCTCTACCCCTCATCCACAAACATCAACTCAACATCGTACAGAAAGTGTTCATGAATTTCAGAATGGCCTCTAAACTCGCTCTCAACTCTACCAGGAAGCTTAATTCAGGCTACCAGATCCCTCTTCTTGGCTATGGAGTAAGTGATCCTTCAATCCTTCGTTTCACACCCTGCTAATGTAACTGCCTAGGTCTACAAGGTGTAAGTCCACGTCATGTTCCGGAGGCATTATGTACTCTAACCACGTCATTCAGTCCCGCTGAACAAGCCCCCGACCTCTGCAAGAAGGCTATCGAGATAGGCTACCGCCATGTGAGTTTGTCCAAAGCCTTTGGCGTTCAATGCACAACTAACTAACAGACTCAGATCGACTCTGCTTCAGGGTACTACAACCAGGGCCCTAGCGCAGCTGGACTCCTAGCGTCTGGCGTACCTCGCTCAGAGCTCTTCTTCACTACCAAGATCTTCACTAGACAGTTTCCCTTGAACTACGAGAATGCACACAAGCAGGTAGACATTGCTCTCGATGAGACGAAGCTCGATTATCTTGACCTTGTTCTCATCCATGCCCCGTATGGTGGACCTGATGCACGAAAGGGTGCTTGGAGAGCTCTTGCTGAGTGCGTCGAAGCTGGCAAGGTGCGATCACTTGGTGTTTCCAACTACGGTGTTCATCATCTGGATGAACTAGAGGCATACATTAAAGAACTTGACGCCGAGCTTGGGCCGAGCAAGGGAGGCGTCATCTCGGTCGGGCAGTGGGAGGTGCACCCGTGGCTTACACGACCCGACATCGTTAAGTGGTGCCAGGACCGAAACATTGTAGTTGAGGCTTACTGCCCCATTGTGCGGGGAGAGCGATTCGATGACCCCAAGGTCAAGGCCCTCGCGGAGAAGTATGGCAAGAGTCCAGCACAGGTTCTTCTTCGGTGGAGCTTGCAGAGGGGTTATGTTCCTCTGGTGAAGAGCGTTACGCCTTCAAGGATTCAAGAGAATGCTCAATTGTTTGACTTTGAGTTGACGGAGGAGGAAGTGAAGGATTTGGCAACTGATGAGTATAGTCCTTGTGCTTGGGACCCTACTCGCGAGCCTCTTGAGAAGTAGATACCTCAAGACGGGATATAGAAGGAACGCCAATAGAACCACTAAAGTTCAAGAGTTTTAGAATTCCATTATCCGTAATTCAACGGGTCTTGATGTCTTACGAGGATTGATGTTTGTCGTACTGTTATTGTTCATGGGCCCACGTGATCTCGTTTCCACCTCGCGTCAGACCCTCCCCCACGCGTTCGTTCCATGTCCCTCCCAACTCAATCACCACCACTGACCTCATCACACAAAATCCGCCTGTCGTGCAAGCTGGCCAAATGTCGTCTTCAAGTTCAACATGGGCCAGCGAACGTTCACGGTCATCCCGAAATTCCCAGGTCGTGCGGATTCTCCCGACAAACCGCCCCTACGGCCCATGACCTCAAAACAAGTCCGGAACGCCTACAAAGCAGCCAACAAGGGCCCTAAACTCACACGGGAAGAAGCCAGGAGACAAGAAAGGGCTGAACAGGAAAGAATCAGAAAGGAATTCGAACGGGAGAAGGCAGCTGCCAAGGCAAAGGTTGCTAGGGACAAGAAGAAGGAGAAAGAGTTAGCGGAAAAAGAAGCAAAACGAAAGAAAGGATTGCCTTTGGTGAATGTTCGACCCAGCCAGGAAACGATTTCATGGTTTGTGAGAGGGAATGGTACTTCAAAGAAGAGAGATGCACAAGGTAACGACATTAAAGACGACAATGTGACGGCGAATGAGAGCAATACGAACACGAAAGAAGCGATAACGAATGAAGAACAACCACAACGGCCAGTGACGAAGGCGCAGAAGCTTGACGGTATACAAGAAGATGACGAGGAAATTTCTGACGCTGCTATGGAAACCATTGTCGGGGACCTACCAAAACCGCGATGGGAATCACCAAAACCTCAATCAGATGAAGGGGGAAAAGAGACAATCGCAAAACAACCAGAACAAACAGCAGCTCCTTTTGCATTGGAAACGGCACCAGAAAAACCTCCAATGCCCGAAATAGAGCTAGAAGGATTGGAGGACGAATTAGATGCGGATTTCGAGGAAGATCTGGCCCTCGGAATTCTCGAGGATATTGAAGCAGCTATGGGCAATCCAAAATCCAACACGAATGAAGGAGACCAAAAGATCTGCAACCAAATACCAGAAGAAGCACTTACCGCAATGAAGCAACCACTGGAAGTCACTAGGAATGACATTCCAAATCGCTATGCAGAAGATTTGGGCTTAAAGCGACCTGCTCCCCCAGTCTCTTTTGCCAAACCTCCTCTTCCACAACGCAATCTGGAACCACGATCCCCGAGTCCGCCACACCAAGAACCACCCATGAGCACGCAGGCGATTCTTTTCAACCTGGATGATTTCTTCCCTTCATCATCTCAACAAGTCCGAGAACTTGAGGAAGAGCTGGATGAGGGCATACTTCCATCTGCCCCCTTACACCTGACCCCTATTGCAGAAGAAGAGGAAGAGGAATCTTTCGATGAAGGGCTAGAGAAGTCCTCAGGCCAGGCCCCTTTACCGCCACTTGAACCTGCCTCGGACTCGCCACCTCCACCACCAATACGTTTCTTCACTTCTTCTGGGTCACATGAAAGAATGTGTCTAGCTATTCAGAGAAGTCGCCGCACAGCTGCCTTGGAGAAAATTCAGCAACGCGAGCGAGCTCGCTTGCAGGCTGGTATGATGGAGCAAGCTCAAGCAGAGTCTCGCAGAATTTGCAAAGTGCGAGAGCCTAACAGAAAACCACCAGTGTTTTCTAATCCTCCCCCACACGCAGCTCAAGGCAATCAACCGCGAAAACCTCCATTCAAGGCACCATCAGCACTACAGAAACCACCACACAACAGTACGACAACTTCCGCAAAGCGAACTGAGCCTCAACCATCTAAACAACCCCCTAAGAAACCCTCATCTAGACTATCCAACAACCCCAACATTATGAACCCTCGGATTCCACCAAAACGAATAGAGGCTCCGAAACAACATCTACCACCACTACCGCAAGAAAGCAAAGAAAACCAAAAGCCGCCGCAACAGCCTTTTGCACCTAGTGCTTCGCAAGAGTCGTATGGCGGCGAATGGGTCGACGATTTAGACCTAGACCTCATGATATAACGATAGACATGTACATTGGATGACGACTACCGAAATGGCCGAATTGCACAACACTGGGAGGAATCATAGCATGGCATAGGATCACACGATGGCTCGGAGTTAAGGGCATCACCTTTTTGTACTGGTGCTGGCTGGGTGGCAAATTATGAATATTTTTCTCATGACATAGCGACGGCGTTTAGAATATTATCCTGTTTTATTTTGAGAAGTTTACCTTGATCTAAGGATAAGTGACCCTTTTGGACCAAGCTGTCCTTACTTTCAACCCCTGATTCTCACCATGAAATCACATGTATCAACGCTGTACTATAAGAAAAAACAAACCCTGCAGACTTCAGGGGGAAAAGTGTCTGATAAGTTACAATCCTTAACGCCAATGCTATGCTTGAAGTATATGCCTATCGTCATTCATGACTTCGTTGCCACCAACTCCCAGAGGCCAACCATAAGTGAGGTTCTTCTGAGGCCAGCAGATCAAAGAAAGATTCCCACCCACTCCGACTTTTGCGATACCTTACTATCACAACCGTCCACTGCGCATCGGAGGTCATTTGAAGTTGTCGGCGCAGGTCGCCCGTCAGGGGATCGGAAGCCTACGCCACGGTTCGTCTTTGTAGGCTTCCTGTTCTCATAACAATCGGCACAGTAGACCTGGAAATGTTAGTTTCTGGTGGCAATCCCACATGACCAACGTAAAACTTACATGCCCGCACTTCTTGACGGCCCAGAAGTGGTGTTCTCCCGGTGCTCGCTTTCTTTTGCCCTTCTGCTGGCCCACAGAGCTCTGAGTCACTGTGCCGCTTGGGTCATAAGCCAGCTCTTCATTACAGGCTGGGCATATAACCACGCTTTCGGACTCCTTCTCCGGGTCGGTACAGGTATTCCGAGTGAACCCTTCTCGAGTTGGGGGTGGTGGGGACATTTGTGGCTTTGGGGTTGGTTGTCGTGCGAATGCGTTGCGTGAAATGTCTAAATTGGGTGGGTTGAATGCAATGTCTGCTGCTCCAAAGATACCGGCCAACCTCCTGAAGGGGCCAAAGGCAGCAAAATTGGGTAGAGACCCCAGAGCTGGTCGCTGGCTTATTATTTCCAACTCAATCAGCTCGTCCGGCCTCGGTACCTCCCGTCTCCCTCTGAAACGTGATCGGTCTTCTTCAGGTGAGTCCGCAGTCAAGTCAATAACATTTTCTGTGCGTCCCACGAAAGTACCATCGGTGCGTGCTAGCTGAGGCGGTGATATGCGCTGGGAATTCGTTCTTCGGGGGTTCCTTGCGGGTGGTCTCGCGGGCTGGAGGATGTCGAGAAGAGCTCGTGGTTGTACAGGAGAATCGGGCTCTTCCGTGAGGTCGATCACAGGGGTAGCTTCTTGCGGCTGTTGCGGTATTACTGGATTTCGAGCAGCCTGTGAGCGGCGAGCGTGGCGGGTGTTATGATACGCAGCGGGTGCATTGGGATGTGGAAGATAGAGGTGATCTCCAGCATGTGGCCGTGGTCTGTAAGCGTTGTCGAACAAGAGGTCGATATCATCATCCCCTCCCGCCTCAAACATCTCGAGAGGATCACTGTTTTCAGCCATGCTGAGCAGGTGGTGTAAGACTTGAAATGCGAGGTATCGAGGTCTAGGCGGTTATAGTTGGAGATAAAGTGTGTTCTCCTTATCGTATTCAAGGCATAAAGCCTCCTGAATATCACCCGGGGCAGTGAACACTTATACAGTGAATGGCCGCCCAGGGCGAAGCAGACGAAAAGTGTGGCGATTAGCAAGTAGAGAAAGCTAAGCAAAAGCGCTATGGCAGCAGGACTGAATTAGATGATGAGACATAGAATTATGCTCAGAGGAATCGTAAGCGTCTGTATCGTATCGTATCGGTTCGTTGGGGAGTGCGTAGGCGCGGAGTCGCGGGGAGGTGAAGGTTGTTGGTAAGCTCAAAGTTAGTTGTATGAAAGGAAGTTGAAATTGAATGTCGCTACTGTGACGATCGATGCAAGGCTGCTCCCCATGTGACGACAGGACTCTAGCGCATAGAGACCCTGCACTGGCGAACACTGTTTACCCCGCTAAGTGGCCACTAAGAATAGGCTTCAAGGCTTCATTACAAGGGGCTAATACCGTCTGGCTCCACTGTCAATAGGTGCCTTGTTGTATTGAAGCCCATGATGGGTTTTCGTGATGATTGTTTTTGTTGTTTTGGAGTATCAATAGTGGAGGTAAGCAATACACCAGCCTCTGGGAGCAAGAAGACTTCTGATATTTAGTAAAAGCACCAAAAGTAGCCACTTAATCCAAAAACTTAACCAGGTTAGTCTAGTTATGCTAAGTTTACCTGGCACTTTTTTGTCACTGAAATAGAGCGGCTAAGTTTTGCCTCCCATTCCATTATGCAAAAACCAGAACCGTAATTATCAATTTTCAAACACCAACCTCTGTGCTTTGCTTTGACCCTTTGTTCGGGCGTATAATACAAATTATTAACGAAATCCCATCTAAGCTCCAGTCTATTCCTTTGTTGCAAGTACGCTGACCACACCCTCGCCATTGACTGTTACGAGCTGCTTTGCAGACTCTCCCCACCGAACAGCAACGGAGGGTGTAGAACTCTTCAAAGGCTCGGTCCACTTCTTGCTGGACTTGGTGAACTGTTGCACTGTGACCCCAGCCGCACCGCCAGTGGCAAGGAACTGGCCACTGTAGTCCCACGCCAGGGACTGGACCGGCCCGCCAGTCTCGAGAACCTTGGCCACCGCCGCGTCTCCCTCTTTACGCAGATCAAAGATAGTGACCATGGTCTGGCCCTTGGCTGTAGCTGCGAACCAGTAGCCGTTCTCGGAGAAGCTGAGAGCCTGGATAGGGGCGCCCAGGCTGAAAGAAGCTGCCTGCTCAAGAGTGTTGGTCATGAAGAGCTTGATTTCGCCTGATGTAGTGCCGGCGGCAAAGAGGTGGCCATCAGGGTGGAAGGCACAAGATGTGAGAGCTGGGAACACGTTAGCACAGAATCATCTTTGGGTGTACCAGGAGAAACTTACCAGCATCGGTGTAAGCGCGGGCAACACGTTTCTGTGCGACCAAGTCGTAGAACACGATGCTCTTATCCGTACCAACAGAGGCCAGAATCTCACCGCTAGGGTGCAGGCTCAACGCCGTAGCAGCACCAGCATGTTCACTCAGTGATGCAACCTGGTTACCCTCCTGGAAGACCTTGACACTGCCTTGGCCAGTCGCAAAAGCCACACCGGCCTCAGCCCAAACAGCGTCCGTAACAGGCTCACCCACCGAGAGAGACTGCTCGACCTTATCCTCGGTGGTAGAGTAGACAACTGCCTGACCCTTCAAGCCTCCAACTGCCGCGGCATTGGTTCCTCCAACAGTAAGGGCGGTAGCCTCAGGAACAGGTAGGGAGTGTGTAGTCGCGCTCTCGAAAGCTGAAATCTCTTCGCCGGTGGCCCAACCGTCAGGCACAGGGCGCTTCTTGCGACCCTTTGATAATCTGCATGCTGGTTAGTTTTGGATCGTGTAGTTGTAGGATAACCACATACGTCTGATGGGTCTCGTCCACCTTGGCTATGAGTTCTTCTGGTAACTTCTCCACGCTATCGACCTGCATAGAATCACCATCGACCGCACCACCCGTCACAGTGACCTTGCTCAAAGCATCCCTGGCCTCATCTCGCTCCCTTGTGAGTCGTGCAATAACTCGGACAGCAGCGTCGTGCTGGTACAACGCTGTGGCAAGCTCCTCTCTGGTGCGCGCAAGCTGCTCCTTGAGGTTATACGTCTCTAGAGCCAGCGCGTCCCATTCGTTCTGGAAAGTAGCGAGGAGAGCGGGAATTGATGTGAGGGTGGGAGGACGCGGTCGGACAATACGCGACGAATGGATAGGGAGGAGGTCATCGGCGGTCAGGGCCTCGCCAGAATCGGGCTCGGTGCCATGTTCGTTGATGTATTGATCGATAAGACGCTTCTCGTAAACGACACCTTTGCTGAGTTAGCCGTGAAAGCTGCGCGTTGATGATGTTGGTAATACATACCAGACTTCTTAGAAACGACGGGCTCTTGAGGAGCCTCTCCAGAAACTGTCAAGAGGTCAGCGCACCGTTACTTATCAATGACAAAACTTGAGAACTTACTTCCACACAGCATGGCGACTACAAATTTGAGCTCGTGGAGCTTTCAATTGCTTGTCGTCGGGTATAGCGCAAATCAACGTCTCGAAGCTCTGTTGCGACGACAATTGCCTAGTCGAGATTTTGCCAGTGCACTGACCAGAGCTTTGGATCACGGGATGATAAGATAAGATAAGACAAGATAAGGCAAGGCGGACGGTAACTTATCGTGCATCAAGATGATGCATGTCTAAACGCGGGGAGCACCGGTTATAGCGAGTTCGCATGTCTCCGTAATCCGATAATTGATGTGACTGCTTGTCGATAACAGCTATTGAGTGAAATAGTTATTTTCTTTGGTGTTGGTGAATGTCGAGTATAGATTGAATACGTCCTGTGACAATTGGCTACCAAGATCACCAACATCAACATCCATTATGGCCCTACCTCAACCTCAAGATCTTCGTGTAGTAGATGAAGCCGAGCAGATCAAGACTTTGGATCTGCTATTCGAGCCCAGTCCAGCAATCCATTCCACTCTCCTCCCAATTGTGCGAGGCGCAGAGTATACATCATACCCGGAGTTAATTGAGGCCTGCAGGACTCGCCTCGCCTCACTCGCCTCCTCGAACTCGTCAGCCAACCCAGATGAGACTCTTCTCTCAATTCTCGGGTCACATCCCCGTTTAGGGGCCAAGAAGGTTGACTCAGCACAGTCAGCTGCAGAGCAGGCCAACCTGCAAGGCCAAGGCGAAGAATTGGCAAAACTGAACAAGGAGTATGAGGAAAAGTTCCCCGGATTACGATATGTCGTTTTTGTGAACGGACGGGGAAGACCTGAGATCATGGAGAACATGAAGGCTAGAATTTCTCGAGGCGACTTTTCGAAAGAGGTTGACGAAGCGCTACAGGTATGTATAACTTGCAATTTAATGCTTCTGGTGCTAAGTCGGTGTTTAGGCAATGTGCGATATTGCAAACGACCGAGCTTCCAAGCTGGGTGTGAAGCCATAGACATAATCACTATCAATAACAATCTTGTACCTGTTGCTTGAGCTGTGGTGTATCTAAGCCTCCCCATCTGGCCGAATAATAATACAAGCCAGTATGGCCTATTTTTTGTTCCAGTCCTTGCGGCCGGATAATGCTTCAATATCGCCATATTGAACATGAATAAGAACATATTGCCACCCAATGCTAGAAGTATACTTTACATAATTCCTTTAAATGCTCCCCGAGATGCCCAGAGACGCCACTATATATTTGCCTAACTATCTTGACATCCAGCAGATGCCGTCGAGCTCATCCAAATACTCCTCATACGATCTGTCTTCTTCCCCATCGTTGCCATCATCTCTCTGCCCGAATAAAACGCTGAAGTCAGAATATACACTGTCTTGATCATCGCCCACATCGTCCCAGTCATCATCTGCAGGATGCATGTATGCAAAACTATCCTCTTCGAGATCGTCCAGCGGAGGTAAAGGCGCTGTAGGTCGTAGCTCTGGCGATCGGATAGGGAAGAGTCGAGGTGATGTACGCTTCTTTGTTGCAGCTACATCGCCAACAGGTAGAGGAAGGGCCACAGGATTGGATAGCCGACATGATGGGGGTTTTGGATGTTGAAATGCCTTTTGAGGTGGGTAGCTTGGCTGAGGTCTTGCCGATGACACCATCATGCCTGAAGGTCCAATAATTCCCGTGCCAGTTGGTGATATCCTCAGAGATTTGCCCGCCGAGGCATCCTGTAACATCGGAGGTCGCCAATTCGTCTTGCCGGCAGCTTTCGACGTGATAGTCGCAATTTCTTGCTCATACTTCTTATTACCTACAGTCTGCCCGAGGCTCAACCTCTTCCTCAGACAATTCATAGTCGAGAAGCGGAGAAATGAAGTTGCGTGAAGATGTGCGATCCTTCGGGTGTTATCAACTGAAGTAGCCATCTTCAAGAACCGCTTGTCACCAGCCTCTTGACCTTCTCGGTTAAGGATGTGAGTGGCAGGTTGAGAATAAGGCTGAGAAAGACGACTCGTGATAAGTTCGGCACGAAGTCGACGTTTCTTGACACACAGATCGGCCGTGTTGAAGCCATCGACATCCGACTTGCAGCGTTTTCTCTTGATACCGCGAGGTCCCGTTGATGCCGGTTCAGGTCGAATGTCCAAAGGGCTGAATTCCTTTCTTGCATCCTCTGTTGAGGGAAAAGAGAATCCCGGGCCTTCGGGTCGGGACCTCGGGATTAATGTTTCTTTTGCATTTGGCTTCCGATGACCTTGAGTACTTTCTGCTTTCCGAACAGTACGATACTTCGAATCTCCCATCAATGCTTCGAACAAAGGATCTGAGCCGGAACATCTTGGGACTTGAGTCAAGTCATCGGAAGCGAGATCCAGTGGAGAAATGGGGAGGTCATCGTGGCAACCGCCAGCAGAATGGCAGCGCCAGGGCTCAAGCAGATTGATTGAGCTCTGTCCATTAGCCTCTACCTCCATTACGACAGCTTGCGCTTCGTCTGAGGGGTGCTGTCAGAGCTGCCTGGTCCGATCCATCCGCTTTAACCAGTGAGACAAGATGAGAGGATGTGCTGGCCAGGTATTAGAAAAGCCGAGGAAGAGAGATCTGGCTTTTCAGTGCCGAAGAGTTTCAGCTGAGAATGATTCGACTTGGAGATGTAATCACCAGACACAAGTGATGCGTGAAGAGCTCGGTATTTCAAATGTCCGTCTATGACGTGAAACAAATTCACGCAACTCTTTTGACCTCAATGTTGCAGCAAGGTCGAGACAGGACAGTTGCATGCACCTAATATGCCTCTCCCAAGCCTCTCAGGCCGTCAAGAGCTGTCTACTTAAGAGTGCAGACGTTCAATGCTGGTGGATAACTGGCGTGATTGTCGACAAGCGAAGTGGGGAACTGAGCTGAGGCCAAAGTTAGGCGGGATCGGAATAAGGGGAGCAACAATAAACGGTATATCCGACTCAGGATAGTCAGATGGACGGGGAGATAAAGAGATAGATAGATAAACAAAGACGAGGTATTGATAAGAGTAAAAAGAGACAGGATGAGATTGGAAACGGCGACTGGTGACTGATGATGGAGAAATTCAAAGACTGAAGAGGGGAAAGGTCGTCTTGAACAAGGAGCACCAAGACAGACCAGGACCAAGCTACAGCAGCTAGTCTCCTGCAAGTGCAAGCAATAGGAGCAAGGATCACGCCGAACCAATTCGATGGGAAATCCGGGGCCGACACGAGCAAGCGAGTTGAGATGCTGACTGTGACATTCGGATTGCTTTTTCTGGCCAAGGCCCAACATCCATGACCTGGGGTTTACAGGGGGTATCCTAATACATCAGCATGCCTGTCTATCCTATTCGTAGACCGAGGCCAGAGACAGAGTTTTGTGACGACCTTGACCTCTCAGAAGTCACAGCTGTAAAACTAGTCCAACGACAGTATGTCCTATACTGTAGTCCCTTCGAGGTGACATACCCAGGCAGAGGAACCCAAGAAACAAGTCCGGGGTAAGCCATCCGGGGCAAAAGGCATGGTCGCACAGCATCTCCCATAGGCCGGGGGCGTTGGTCAGGCGGTTGAATCAAGCGTTCTAGGATACAGGGATCAACAAGATGAACTTGCTTTTTCGTTGGCTGAGACCAGATGGTCGGGCAGAAAGGGGGGGATGGGAAAATCAATCAGCAGGGATCACAAGGGAGGAAACCCGAGAGGTTTTTGGTCAAACAGAATGCATGGCCATGGATGCTCATTGAGAAAGTGAAGGTGAAGAAGCATCAATGCGGCGGCGAACAGAGTTTGTATCCTGGTCAGATCATATTATGCTATTGACCTTCTCAAAATATCCAGACATGCCTAGACTACTACTCAGCTTATACAGGTTCTACACATATGCTTCAAGCAAACATCTCGTGACTTTCAACTTCTCCTCCAACCTCGTGACAACACTATTCCACTAGAGGTATCCCAGCCACAAGCCAGCTCACACAGAGCTACAGTAGTAGTATGACATGGCTCATTACCGTCAATGCTCTAGAACTGCCACCTCCTCTTTTAACTGAAACCACTCCATTGGTATACCTGCAGTGCTGCACCATGCTCTTCTTCTACTGGATACTCGACTCTGGGGATCGCCTTTAGGGCTTGGGCGGAGGCGGCCGCTGTTTCTGGGGTTAAGATTGAGAAACATGAGAGATCACATCCCCTGGCACCAAGTGCATACGCGTACAGTATGTACATATGTGTAGGTATTCATGTACTGTGGTATCATTGGGATGTATTTTGGCCATTCTAAGCGGAGAACTTCTTCTGAGATGCTACCTTGCTCAAATCTCACTCCCGATTCGACGTCTGGATGCTGAGCTTTACGACATTCCAGAAGCGGATACAACGGCATTACACCTGTCCAATGCCCTCACTTCATTTTGTCATGGACTTTCTAGACGCTTCAGTCATCATGGAAAATTTGATTCATCATGCGCCAACCCAACATGTACCCTTTTGCCTGTAGCCTTTGTTACCTTGACACCCTAAAACAAACTCCAGCAACTCCAGCTTGCCTCGCAAATCAACAAGCTAATGAGCGTACCGTAACTAATGTACATGACACATCGCGAATCAACCTTAAACTCGGCTTGTGCTAACGTCAAAGATATCATTCTTCCATCCTCCCTGCTGATACTCAAAGAGCTTCTGCTCTGCATCCCTGCCTTCCTCCTCCCACAGCTTGACCAGACTGCCAGGTGCATACCGCCCTTGGAACACGCCTGACCCTGCCTTGACGCCAACGCGGGCGTCGACGTCTGGATCGGGCGCTGGAACGAGACGTGCAGCAACTGCTCGAATGAACGTCCAGAGGTCCTTAGGATCAGCAATTCGTGTGGCACGGAGACGCTCCCGTGCATAAAGCATTTCGCGGTTCAGGAAGTGAAGACCTTCAGCGATTGAAGCTGCAATCTTGACCTCAAGAGCCTTGCGCACAATGGGCCGCACCAATGGCTTCAGGATCCAAGCGAGGCAAGCAAACTTGGACTTGCTCAACGTGTAGTTAAGGTGATGAATGCGGACCTTGACATCGCGTAAGGTGACGATCTGTTCCATGCGATCCTTTCCAATTTCGAGGTCAAGAGTGATGTCCACGCCGCGCTTATCGAGGTGGAATCCTGCGATACCTTCATCAACCATACGGAAAAGACCAGAGTGTACGCGGAACCAGTAACCCAGGTCATCGGCTGCAATAGAGAGGCCAGACACCGTCACTTTCATCATTGATTTCATGGTAGATTGCGTCCCATGAAGTGCCTTTCTCACTTGGACATCATTGTAGGTTGAGATGTTAAGCTGGAAAGGTAGGAAGGAGCTTGCATTGATGGTGCGACCAGGCTCAAGGATGAGATTCTCTAGCAGAAGATCGATAGTGGGTGCCGATACTTCAACACGTGGAATGGGAATATACTGAATAGCCTGGATGAGGAGAGGGACAAAGATGTTGATAGTGTCAGTGACCAGGTCGCTGTTAGCGTATTCGCCGGCGGGCGACAAGAGGAGAGCAATTCTCTCAGTCGTGTGGATGAGCTTCTTGATATCTTGGTCATCCAAGATTGAGCGGAAAGCGGCATACAGACTGGAAAGCAGGGCGTCGAGATCATCTCGAATTGATGATTTGGCAGTCAGATCATTGGACTTTTTGCGCAGTTCCTGGAATCGTTCTTCGATATTGTCAAAGAAGTCAGGGTCGCTCAGCATATCCTGCACCAGATTGCCAATCTGTCGAACAAGCTCATCGAAGTTGGGGTCAGTTTTTCCATCATCGACAACGGCTTCGAAGGATTTCTTGACCTCGTCCCAATGCTCACGCTTGCCAAGAGAAGTGATGAACAGCCAGAAATTGTGGACTGCTTTGTCGGCCTCTGGGTTGGGCTGGGTGTCCTCCTCGACTGCTTCAACGGTTGCAACGGCTGCGTGGGAGTAGGCGAGAAGGTAACGTTGGATGAGCAGCGAGATTGTTGAAACTGACTCCTTGTAGTCTGTTCGCTTCCGGAGGTTCATCACAGTTTGCTTGAGGCGCTTCACCAATGCATCACCTTCGTCGCCCTTCACATGCTCCTTGATGCTCTGTACCGCTCCGTCGGCCACTTCAAGCGCACCATCTTTGACGGTCTCACCGACATCTACAACTTCATTCTTAAGATCTTCGTCGGAAGGTGGAGCAGGCGATTTCCCATTGCCATTTGCATGTTTAAGAGCCTCTTCTTCCTCCTTGGACGGCTCGATGGCCTCGCCAGCTTGTTTGGAGACGTCGGACAAGGTGAAGGCAGTGTCTCGAAGCACCTCTCTTCCAACAGTGCTAAGGTCGGAAAGGAAGATGCGGAAATCGGAGTTGGTCAAGAGAAGCGATCCAACAGTCTGCAAGCTCTTGTAGGTTGCGACAGCATCGGCTCGGACCTTTGCCCTGGCAGCTCGCTGCTCAATATGTGCGACGTCGACGTCCAAACGAGCTTTGGTGAGGTACCAAATGAAGTCCTGAATCTGGTCTTTACTATTCTTGTGTTGCAACACCTCGATGAACTGTTTGATCCACAGCTTGATGCTTCTGACCAGGGCTCGTCCAGATGGGCTCAGCTCTTGGCGCTCAGGGTTCAAAATCTGGGCCGATAGAAGAGTTCTCAAGTGAATAATAAGCTGTTCGTTTGTTGGCATGTATCCTTTAGAGATGGCGCGCAGCATCTGATATGTATGAAGCTTCTCATGGAGTCGCGTCTGTAGGCCGGTGTCGTCATTGTAACGCGGCAGCAGAGGTTCGCGCTCTGCGTCCTCGCGATTTTTACCAATACCAAAGCACGACAGCATGTTGAAAGCTGCAGGCGCAAATTGCCTGGTAATGATCTAGAAAGTCGTGCCTTTTTTTGTGGTTGGGATGACTTGTTAAAAGAAGAGATTCTTGCTTGATCAATTTTATAGCGGACAACCCAAGACAGTGATCAAGAGTGACGACGTCATGACTCTGCCGGAGCTTCAGGTCCTAGGGAGGCTAGGCTTACAAGTACAGCTGTAACACCTTGAGGCAACCACAACCCTTGTGAATCTTAGGGAGCTACAGCTGTACGAAGCTCAGTGATTGGATGAAGAAGCTTATTTCGCAACCATGATGCCTTTCTGTAGAATTTCGACCAGTCCATGATGAGAGAGGCTTGTGAGGGAATGCATCTGCCAGTGACAACGGCATTCAACTGGCATCATCTTACATTTCTAGCAACCATCAGCAAGTAATATGTGCTTCGAATCACGATTTGCATTCAAGATTGCATTTCAATGATCGGACTCTGCCGACTACCTATGCTTGGTAAGAATATTACTGGGAGTCCAATCCGCCGCTCGCCTACCTATTGTCCAAAGCTTCAATGCCACTAACTGCAAGGCATTCCTTGTGTCAACTTCAGTATCCTGATACACTGAAACAGAACTTCGTTTCGTGTAATTTCAGCCGCATTGGGCCATCTGATTCTGTATCAATTTCACTGTCATTCACATGTGTTAATTGTCGCTCTTATACACTTTATCATTAAAATGTAGCTTCTTGCGACCAGAGGACAACCGGCGGACCTCGGTATCATCAGCTGGTGTGGGGCCGGGTGTACTCAGCATCAACACCCGGCTTCAACTACTAACACTTCCTCAACTACAAGTCCAACACTGCAAAGCAAAACAACTCAAAGAGCTTAAGAAAAAGATACTTATTGACCTACAGACGTTCCTATTACCTGATGTCGCCCACTCAATCATTTGAGACATTACCTTGAAGTCATATGCTCGAAACTCAAAGCTCAATGAGCACCCCTAAAGAATGGAAGCGACTCTCATTCCAAGAAGCCTTGGAGCTAGCCAGACTTCCGGATGATACATCATCAACACAACAAGCAGTTCAGAGATTCATGAGTCGGCAGCCAGCTTGGACACCTGGACAAGAACTCCCCTGGGATGCTGTTGGTATTCCTCCACCAAAGATCACAAGGGGAGCTTATGGCGCTGTCGTATATGCCTTATCGGCTCTTGCAGCGACACGTGTAGTCGAAGAAGAAGACCGTGGCAATGCAGACGAGAACAGACGAGGGATCCATGTAGGTTTAGCCTGTTTATGGATGAACACAGACTTATTCTCTTTAGTCCATCCACGCCGTGTTCACTAATCCCGGACTCTCAGAGCGCCCTTTTATCCTAGATGTATCCGAAGTCCATTCAAGCCGTTCCTTTTCCACGCGGCTAGTTCACGCTCGTCAACCAACACAACCATCAGGTAACCTATCGGGTCCGTTTCCCGACTCGGACTCCGAAGCACCTCTTGGTAGCCCCTGTCTAACCAGTATCGTCACCTTCAAACGCCCGGTTTCCAGCTCCGATGAGGTCCAGGGGGTTCCGCCACAGGAGAGATTCAAAGACATACTCTCATCACGTAAACCTGATCAGTGGAATCCATGTCCACAGGCCGACGTCGATGCTCTGAAAGCCAAGTTTCCAAATGAAGGCCATGGAGCATTCCCTATTCTCGACATGTACAAAGTTGACATGTCGGACTTCAACAAAGATAAGGCTATACCAGACCGGAGAGAACTGATCTACTACCGACTACTGAAACCCCTTCCGAAAGAAGAAACGAACGCACACGTCTTGTGTCATGCGTTCGAGGCAGACCGCAACAGTCTTTTTATGCTAGGCAACCATCTAGGCTATGGCCACGACCTGGGCATCGCGGCAAGCCTCAGTTATTCGTTCTACGTTCATGTCAATGCCAATGAGTCTGTGATGGAAGGAGATGGATGGTGGATGCAAGAAGTCTCTTGGCCAAGATTCAGTGCTGGTCGAGGCGCAATGGAAAGCCTGATATGGAGTCCACAAGGCAAGCATGTCGCGACTGGCTACCAAGATGGCATTATACTGCCTATGACGGCCAAACCTGGCAGGGAGACAAAACTGTAGGCTTTGTGGTTGATGAGGACGCGGCTAGAGTCAAACATTGTTAGCGATTTCAAGATTTTGTTACGGAAACACCATAGACAGTGCCAAAAACTACTTCAAAAAGGCCCAACTTGTCCAATCTTTGATTGGATACTATGAGTTAGACTGAAATGCCATTGTTAGGCATTTTTGTCGCTTCAGCCTATTTGGTCTTTGCTACACTCGACAGTTATCTACTCCGGACCAAATAATCTATGTTGTTCTCAGATGCATATCGCTTAATGTAGATCAAACCCATGGAACGTTCTAGACTTCCGACCAGACAGCTATATAATGCCTCATCCCGCACACGACCGACCCTTCGACCTTGCATCTTCTCAACCGCGTCCTTTTCGTCGCTATCCGTCCTGATTCGGGAATACTTGACCGCACTCTTTGATCTGTGACTTGTTACCTCGTCTTTGTCAAACTCCATACCGCACCTAACCAAGTCTTGCGTATAAATAAAAGGGAAAACAGCAGATAAACCCGAGTTTACCGCTGCCGACAATTCCCTACATATAAAATAATTACAACCTATAACAATATAATACAATATCAGTATAATACATATAAATATAATTAAGAGCTCTTATTCAGAGGCTTCTAGTATGCGAACTAAATAGCATTGATGCGAGCTGAGACATGACTCCTTGTCATTGCATAGAGTATAACCTCAGTAGTTCACGCACCTCTGTAGCTGTCGCTCATAAAGGTCAAGCTACTTACATTGCATGCAAGAGATAACCTCAGCATCAAAGGCAGAGGATATCTTGTAATTGTCTCCTGTTTGCTGTGGCAGTGACTCGCATCACAAAGCTCCTTCCTATCAAAATCCGCCAAGCGCGAGATCATCTTGAGCACTCATCACATTTAATCTCTCCCTTGATATCAAGAACTCCTTCATCTTCTGGCACCAACATCATCAGATCGGGAGACGACCTCAGTATCGGAACAACAGAAAGGCTGAAATTACTGTCATAGCCCCTAACAAACCTCAGAACAACAGACATTCACCAGTGAGCACACTCTCTGGTTCGGAGTTCGCTAGGTATTCATCACTGCGCGGCGACCTGGTCTTGAAGTAAGGCATCAGAGGCTCTGATTCACTGCCAGTCGCATTTGATCTGCTTGGCCTAGGAGCAGACTATTCTGCACCTTCTTCCTGCACCTCTGGAATTTATTATTTAAAGGAGCACCGCCGAAGATTTAGATCTTCTACAACTTCTCTCTCTTAAAAGCATCGCGATTGGCATACCGCCTGACGCCTCCTATTCAAAAGTAACTTCATCAACAGCTTTCAAAGTAAGTTAAGGATTTAATGATCTTTTTTAGCCTCTAGATATTCCGGTCTTGGCGCTTGTCTTAGGCCTGACAAGAAGTTTCATCTCTTGAACCAGTTCTGTTCTTTCTATTATCCACTGAACTACCCTTCTCTTACTGTGTTCACCATCTTACTTGATAAGGTACTAACTCTCTCCTCCTTACAGTAACTACTGTCCTCTTACTACCCTTGACCCTAGGTAAGTATTTGGCCTTATACTGATCCCAATAGGAGTTGCTAACCCCAGTGTTCAGCCCAGACTACTATTTCTGCTAGTCAGCTCTTAAGGCAAGATGGAAGATCAAAGCCTCGCCCACAGCCATGGGACGGCTGTGCCATCCGAAGTCGTGACTGAGATGCTTCGCACACCCTGGAGTGACGTCTACCGTATCAGCCCAGATGGTCAGAAGTACATCTCACCACAATGCCTTATTGGCACCCCTGTGCAAAAAATCACCGAAGACAGCGACTACTGGATGCCGAGATGGCAGTCGCTTGAATCTTACTTAGCGCAAGAGGAGTCGGAAGAAAAAAGGAAGAGAGACTCAAAGGAGCAGCTCCGACTCGACCCCTATAACAAGGATTTTGCTAAGAAACACAAGCTGCACATGGATAATGTGTCTAAACAACGCAAGATCCGCGAAATCTTCGGCCATGATTCGCCATACCACCCGAATCAGCTGGTCTCCAAGCACCACCTCCCAACGGATGGACTATGTGAGCAGGAATTTATGTACAAGCTTGCTTGCAAGGTATCTGACTTGCGAGTACTACATGATAAAGGGGAACTTGCCATGGACCCCTGGGACTTCCTCCGTTGGCGGATTGCAAAGAAGATCCAGTCCATGTTCACAATGTCTGCTCAGAGCGGAAAGGATATAATCAAAAGAATTATATTCAGCATCTGTGAGGACTCAAGTTCAAAGAGCGCCTCTAAACACTACGAGGACCCCAAGTTGCGCGCTGCTATTATACGCTCGGCTGGCTACCAAGGTCGACTAGCCAGCTTTCGTAAGGCAGGCGACAGGAACAGGGTCACCAAGATCAAGACCAACACCAACACAGGCGGTATTGGACGTATCACCCAACGACGCTCAAAACTCGACCCAGTTCCGTCCGCTCTCAGTCGGGAGTCAGCTCTCAGTCGGGAGTCAGCTCTCAGTCGGTCTGATAAGCGCCAGAAGAGGTTATCTCAGCCTTCAACATACGGCGGAGTGAATGCTTACCGGGCACAACAACAACAGAGAGACAACTCAAAGCTCTGAATTCACATTGGTTCTATTTTCAGCCGTCGCAGTTTCATTGCATACCGTTTCAATGGCTGGTTCTCATCCCAGGGGTGTCCAACCATTCTTCCCATCGCATCTATTCGAGAATCTCAAGCCTCAGTCATTGGGTTACTCTCGGAAGATGGAGGACGTGCGATGTTCGGAGGATGAAAGATGCGAGATGGGGTGAAGGAGGTGGTCCATGTTATGCCACTGACTTGCGCGTTGCACGTTCGGAGTTTAGGGAGAGTTTGTACAACAATTTGCTGAGATATGGATATTTTTGAAGGGCGTTGAGCTGCCGCACACTTATCTACATTAATTATATGCGTGCTTACTCGCTCTGGTGCATACATGACCTTAATATAATCTTTCGTACAACTTTGGAATGACTTTTCGATGAACGTCTTGTCAGTGACATGTCAAGGCAACAACTGCTACCAAAGGTTTGAGTTGCCAGCTTGACCTTGTATCGGTGAACAACCCACTTGAAGGTACGGAACTGGCAGCTTGATTGAAATACACAGATTAGCACTCATCCACTTACCAACTCGTTCAGGTGTGACAAACAATAACCATTATTCTCATGAGTTTCTTGCGGAATTCGATGATCGGGTATGTCGGATACATCGGAATGATGAAGCGATATCTTTCGTAATGTTAAGTTGGTATCTTCATATGATCTCGGCTTCTGACCGAAATATAGTATTTTACAGATGAATTGTTCGCATCTTCTCAAGCTCTTAGTTTCATCGGTCTATTTATCATTTCCTTTGCACTTCCATGAATGTGGCTTTCTCCAACCTCCAAATTCTTCCCAGTGCATCTCAAAGATAAATTTCCACGTTGAATAGTGAGTAAGACCAAGCCATGGAATAAAAACAAGACTGACCGAATGAGTAGAATAAGATCATAAGATCCCGAAATGAGTACGGCTCACGCGATTGCCAAAGCCAGTAAGGCTCGCTTCTTGAGCCAGTTCCCATGGGCCATTTCACCTTTCATCATCGGTGCACCAATGCGCGTCATGTCAGGACCTCATCTAGCCCTTGCAGTCTCAAAAGCTGAGGGTCTTGGGTTCATTGGGCCGGGGGCGAAGCCTGAAGATACATCAAAGGACCTAGCTACGGTGAGGGAGTTGCTACACAGTTCACCTCCCAAGACTCTGCCATCCGCATTTCCATCGAATGATACACTTCCTGTCGGTGTTGGATTTCAGCTCTGGAACGGCGACCTCAAGTCTGCTGTCAATGCTGTGCAAGAACACAGGCCCTGTGCGGCATGGCTCTTTGCGCCGCGTCGAGGACAAGAAGAGCTTGATGAGTGGACGTCTCAGATACGAGAAACCCATCCGGAAATACAGGTGTGGATACAAATCGGTACCGTTCAAGAGAGTATTGAAGTAGCCAATAGTGCGCACCGCCCAGATGCGTTGGTTATTCAAGGCGCAGAAGCAGGCGGTCATGGTCGAGCCACCGACGGTCTGGGCATCATGACACTCTTTCCCGAGATCGCAGACCAAGTCCGCGACTCGGGTATGTCTCTATTCGCGGCCGGCGGTATCGCAGATGGTCGAGGCGTCGCAGCAGCCCTCTCACTTGGCGCAACTGGCGTCGTGATGGGTACTCGCTTCCTAGCAGCAACCGAAACTCGTATCAGCAAAGGCTATCAACAAGAGATCATCCGAGCTAAAGATGGAGCTCAGTGCACCACCAGAACCATGCTCTACAACCATCTCAGGGGCACCATGGGTTGGCCAGAGCAGTATAGCCCAAGGGGCATCATCAACCAAAGCTTTCACGATCACCAAGCAGGCGTGGAGTTTGAGGAACTGAAGAAGAGGCATGATGAAGCATTGAAGGCTGGGGATAAGGGATGGGGGCCAGAGGGGAGGTTAGCAACGTATGCGGGAGCCGCTGTTGGACTTATACATGATGTGCAGAATGCTGATGATATTGTCAAAAGAGTGCAGAAAGAAGCGAAAGATGTTATAGCTGAACTTGCGAATGATACTATGTAGCTTATATCTTACCATATTTGCCCTTGTAGTTGAGAGGCGACGGATCTCTGCTTTGCAAAACGCAACGCTGGCCATGGTTGGAACCAAAGGCCATCCGATCTCTCGCTCTATCTGATTCTGAATCACATATCTTGCCTTACTATGATCAATATACGAGGCATCATCAATTGAGTCATTGCAGATAAAATCCCTTCCGGTTGTCTGATCATCAATAAATCCGAAGGCTCACGTAATGCCCCAACGAAACAGCTATCAGGTTATCTCGACTGGTTTCTTGTTGTTTCATAGTAAACACTTATGTCTTGATCATATAGCTTGTTTCAAGTGCCTTCATGATAGAGAAGTTGAGGTCTCGAATAAATCAACTGTTCAAAGACATTTCGTTCAAATGAAACTCGTGCTTTTTGTCGCATTCCAATCGACTATCAACTGGTAATGAGAGATACTGATTAAGAACAAGCGTAAGGTTGAATGATGAGCCCGTGCTGGTATCTATCTGTTCATCAAATTAATGAAAGTAATAAGCAATGTGAGCCTCGGCAAACAACACGATGTCGGGAGGTCGTGTACTGAGATTCTGACAGAGCGAGCGCAAGCTCCGAATGAGTAGATGCAGCTATAATGATGCTTCAATAGTATCCCTGTAGCATTTCCCGTTATTTGGAAGCTATTTTTCCTCATTCAGATGTCAATTGTGACATTTTGCAAGCTCTTGAAGCTTTTGATGACGTTCCGAAACTCGCCTTAGCAATTGGGTGAAGGTCAAGATCCGGAGCTTTTGACAGATCACGTGGTCACAATTGCAACAACTCCAATTGGTCAATTGGCTGGCGAAGATGGGTCCATCCTTCAACTTCGACCCAAATCAGCCCATTCCTCACAAATCCCTCGACAACACCTCTCTCAGCCCATCCCGAGTCATCCTCAAAGCTCGACCCCATTGCCCGGCGCAAACCATCAACAGAATGTTCCTGCAACGCTCCGCCCTCACTGCGGCTCGCCGCGTCGCCGCCCGACCTGCTGTCGCTCGCACCTTCACCACCTCTTTCGTCCGCCGTACGCATTTCCATTTTGCTCCTCCAGCCAGCCAATGGCGATCGTCGTATGATGGCTGACTAGTGTTTTTGCTTCCACTACAGGAGATGCTGCCCGTCCTGCCACCCCCAACGAGCAGGCCGCTGCTCTTGCTGGCACCGCCGAGAAGAAGGTCGGCTCCTACAAGACTCTGAAGGGTATGTTGCCCGACAATGCCGCCGCCGACTGCCTCAATGGCACCCCGTAACCTCGGCCGACTGATCGTGACGTGACGTACGATAATCGCTGACAAGCTTCTGTGTGCAGAGATCCGAACTGAGGAGGATCTCTTCGGTCCTGGTGCCGCCCCCGGAACCGTCCCTACCGATCTCGAGCAGTCCACCGGTATCGAGCGTCTCGAGATTCTCGGTAAGATGGAGGGCGTCGACATCTTCGACATGCGCCCCCTCGACGCCACCCGCCTCGGAACGATGAAGGACCCCATCATGGTCCGATCCGCTGGTGAGGAGCAGTTCGCCGGTTGCACTGGTTTCCCCGCCGACTCTCACAGCGTCCACTGGCTCGGCGTGAGTCTTGACCTTGAAATTCCGGGCGGACGGATGTGAAATGCTGACATTTGTGACTTCAGATCACCCGCGAGCGCCCCATCGAGCGATGCCCCGAGTGCGGCAGCGTCTACAAGATGGACTACGTTGGTCCCGAGGACGATCACCACCACCACCACCCTCCTGAGTTCGAGGAGCCCAAGACCTTTGCTGATTACATCAAGCCCGAGTACCGATACAAATAAATGCATTACATTGCGCTGAGAGGCATTGGGGAGATTGGGTCGTAGCATTAAGGGAAAACTAGATGGATGTACATGGTGCCCCCGGGGAGAGGAGCCGTTTTGTGTAGATTAGGGTGCCTTTATTCCCTGTGTCAATTTACTAAGTTAGCTTCCAGAAGTTGATGTTGACTATATATTGGGCTTGTCGTGTTTGTGACAATAGCAGTTTGATCCAATTGAGCTTGTATACTCCAGAAATGACTTTCCAGACTTCCAGAGTCTGGGTATGGCTGGATTGTGATGTCATTTCGTGATGCGGATGTGAAACATCCAGTTGCGGTTATGAAACTCAATACTGCCAATAAGATGTGCCCTTTGCAAGACGAGCAGTGTTCCACCGTATGTCTGTCGAGCTTTTGTCTATTCTTTTACTGGCAGTCCGGTGATCGTGGGAGTATTGGCTCTCATCTTGTTGATGCTGGGTATCAAAGTGGCGTGATAATGCCGTGTCCCGGGCGTAGATGGACAGATAAGGGTGGCCGTAGCGATACTCATGGTGGCCCTGGGTGATGAGAAATGTGTGCGGTAGAGCTCACTCATGGTGTTCAACCTTCATCTTCATCAAAGCTCAGCTTAATCTTTTTGGCTTTCTTCTTGGGTTTGCGATTCTTTACTGGCTCCTTTTCGGCATCATCCTTCTCCTTTTTCTTGTCGTCTCCTTTATCCTCATCCTTAGCTTCATCAGCAGCCTCACCGATGACTTTTCCAACCTTTCGTTTCCTTCCTCCAATAGCAGCTTTGCTCTCTGATTCTTTGGCGGTTTCTTTCTCCGTTGCAGGTCCCACGTCGTAATCTCCATTGTCTTTGACAACTCCATCCTTGTCCACTTCAAGACTCACAACGTTTCCGTCTTCGTCTACGACAAGCGGGACATCTTCTGCCTCCTCACTGCTAGAGCGCTTCTTAGCTGACCTCCGTTGGGCAGCGAGTAGTGGATTGGGGCCTGTTGCACCAGCAGCTTTAGCCCTCAGAGCAGCAAGAAATGGCGGTGCTGCTGCTTCGGTGTCGTAAGACAGGTTTTTTGAGTTGATTTTGGGAGCCATGTTTGGTGATGCATGAAACAGGCTGGATACAGCTTTGTCTGCTTTGGTTGGTTGAGCCGTAAGCGATTGAGTTGCGGCTCTTTGTCAGCGGGACGGGCTTCTTGACGGACGGGAGGATTCGTTGATCACAGACAGTTCTTGATGAAGCGGAATCAAGATCCAAGATTCAACCCCAGCCTAGACTCTTCTGAGCAATAGTGCAGCTGCATGCAAGCGCTAACTTAAGTTACACGTGGGTCTTGAAGCGACCTGAATTTGAAGAAGCTTCCACACGGACCTGTCTTAAGCCTTCAGATCACGTGAGAATCATAAATTAATGGCAACTCCTCGTCCCGCAAAATTTCTTTCTTTACAACACTATATTCATTCGCTCCAGATTGCGCCTTTATTAAACTTACGGATACGCGTCTAAAATCTGTCTTCCAGAATTAATCTCTATTCTTTCATTATGGTTTTTATCACCAGGGTTTATACTAGAACTATCCGAGCTCCTGCACTACCACCATTCTGGCTTAGCTCCCCAGTCATCCTTGTTTCTCCGCGTCTAGCTCAGAACTATCATACTAGACGACCGCAACAATCCGAACGTACCCGTCGAACTCTTTCACCAAGGGATAGGCGTATAGATCAAGTATGGACATGGATGGCTCAGGAGCGTCGAGAAAAGAGAAAGCTGAGAGAAGCTGGTAAGAGCACCTATATTTATAGTTTTTTAATTATCTAACTTCTCCAGCTCTCCAGGCACAAAATCAGTCCTTACTTCATCGATGGTTTATTCGGCCTCTCGAGTAGGTCCTCAAGTACCGAGGCGTTATTGATTTTGTTTCCGTAAGTTCCTACTCAGACAAACTCGAGTGTCTAATACTAATCCCTAAAGCAGGACTTGCGTAAATGGATACCAGCTGGATGGGGAGCTCTAGGAAGAATCGTTATTACAGCCATTAATCAATGGTTTCTCTAAAGCGGGAGACAAAACAGCGACATCTACGCCAATGATACGCGAGGCGGTTAATTGTCAGAGAACGACTGAGGCTTCGGATATGGCATGGATCACAATTACTCCTCTCGATGTTTATAAATAGCGCTCAAGCTGTCGTAATCGGCAATTACTTACAACCCATGTCCCTCCTTTTTGTTTGGTGTTTGATTGGATCGACGCTGTCATGATTCAAAGGATGAGCAAGCTATTGGCTCACGGACGAGCCCGTGGCCCCTGTAACGACCTGGGATCTTGATGAATGTGCATGAATAAATGCAGTTGGTACAGCTCAAGCTGCTGTACTGCTCCGCTACATCAGTCATTATCTTCAGTGGCTACAAGCTCTACTCTACGGCCCCATCATGTTTTGCATGCTCCCACTTCCCACCCGACCTTCTAATGCTCTAGGTACTATCTGTCTTTGCCTGTGCCTTCTCCCTTATTTGCCTCTCTCTTATTCTTTTTTTGGGCATCCCTTCCATAGCCAAGACCCTTAGTCTAAGTACAAGAGTCAGTCAGTCAGTCTCTACCGCCCTTGCTGTTCATGTACATTGGATGTACGTAGATAGAACATGCGCTGTAACCCATAACAAGGATTCCCTCATTCATTGGTGATCTCTCGCTATCATCTGCCAAGGACAAGGAGTCTGTGCCCCACCGACCAGCTCTACCAGGTCGACGCGTCAGTAGTTTTTTGATTGCTAGATCAAACTCTGGGCCTGTCTTGTCTTTCTTTGGCTTTGACTTTGGTGGAATTTTCTACTGTATTGCACTAGAATCAGGGAAGTGGTCCCTGCCGCTCATTACTTAATTCATGGAACCGTCTCGTCTCCCTGTCTGTCTGTCTGCCTGTCTTTTACATAGAGATCCAATATCCCATCCCACGACTGCTTCCCGTCTCCTTCAATGCTACCTACGTCTATGGACGACGTGCGACGATAACATCGAAATCCACGAGCCACGACAACGATACCACGACCGTCTTCTCTTCTGCGATCGCTTTTGACATAACTTTTTTTTTTTTACCTTTTTTAAACTTCCCGGTCCCACCTTGAAGATCGACCGAACTACCTACGGTTACCGTACAAGTTAATTGCCCCATCCACCAATACCGATCTCCATCCCTGGCCTCCTATTTCCTCGACCACGACCATATCTACAACCTCAATCTTGTCTTCGACGGCCGTCGCAGGCGCCACGATACGGCGCTTTTCATGTCCTCCAGACCCCGACGGCTACCGATCACAATACCTACCGCCGTGGTAGGATCTTCCTCGCCATGGACTTGATCAGGAGGGCCACCAAGGTGGCTCCCAGCAAACCTCCTCTACAACTTCCCCTCGACGAGAAGAGGGATTCCAAACATAACAAGTCGGTCGATTCCCGCATGGCCTTCTTCCGAAGACCCCTGCGATTAAAGGGGAACTCTACGATTTCCGTACCTCTGGGCGTGGTTGTCTTTTTTCCAATGCTTGTTTTAATCCTTATTTTTATTCTCTTCGTTAGCCATCCCAGTTCCCCCGGCAGGTTTCTGATACCAGGGGGTGCTCCCCCCAAGATGCGGTAAGTCTGATATCAGCATTGGATGCTTGGCATATCAAATAGCTAACAACCCAAACAGGAAGATCAGCGAAAAGTACGATAAGGTGTTCGTCGAGGGCTGCGCCCAGCCTGACACCAGCCAACCTCGAGCCAACGCCGCATTTGTGATATTAGCGCGAAATAAGGAGATCGATGGTGTTTTGCAATCCATAAAATCAGTCGAGAGACATTTCAATCGCTGGTATCATTACCCCTATGTGTTCCTCAACGACGGCGACTTCGACGACAACTTCAAGGAGGCTGTTAGAAACCATACCTCTGGAGATGTTGAGTTTGGAAAGGTTGGACCAGACATGTGGGGGTTCCCCGATTGGATTGACCCCAAGGTAGCTTCAGAGGGTATCGCCAAGCAGGGCGACGCTGCCGTCATGTACGGAGGTCTGGAGAGCTACCACAAGATGTGCAGATTCTACTCTGGGTAGGTTGGGATTCTCTTAGCTACCAAGGATAGCCTGGCTAACAGCGCAATAGTTTCTTCTTCAACCACCCCTTATTACTCAAGTACGAGTGGTATTGGCGAGTTGAACCCGAGATCAGCTACTTCTGCGACATCACATAGTACGTTTTGCTCCAGTCAGCCGCAGTCGCATTACTAATTAGTTGCAGCGATCCTTTCCAGAAGATGATCGAAAACAACAAAACATACGGCTTCACCATCGCTGTTAAGGAGCTTCGAGAGACCGTTCCCAACATCTTTCGATACGCCTCCGCCTACAAGCGACTTAACAACATCACATCGAAGGGCTTGTGGGAAATGTTCGTCGAGCCACCGGAGGACGATGACGAGGACACTTCTAAGGACAGCGATACCTCGCCAAATCCCGAGAAGAGTTTCTGGGATACCCTCACGGGTAAAAAGGAGAACATTGTCGACCCTGAGTCAATGGAGGGAGAGACCTACAATATGTGCCACTTTTGGTCCAATTTCGAAATTGCGAAGCTCAGCTGGTTCCGCAGCAAGGAGTACCAGGACTTTTTTGAAATGATGGACAGAAGTGGTGGCTTTTGGATGGAACGAGTATGCAAGCCAAAGTCCCCCTTTTTTGTACCGATGCTAACATTCCTCAGTGGGGCGATGCTCCTATTCACTCCCTTGCCGCTGGCGCTCTCCTCGGACCCCAGGATATCCATTACTTCCGAGACTTTGGTTACCGACATACAACGATCCAGCATTGCCCTGCCAATGCGCCGGGCAAGCAGCTTGCACGTGAGCCCTACCTAGAAAAGACAACATTCCCCGAGTATAAGAGATTTGAGGAAGACGACTACTGGGAGCATTGGGACGACGTGCAAGAAGGCGGCATTGGCTGTCGCTGCAGGTGTGATACAGACGTCGTCGATGTTGAGGGCAAAGAAGGATCATGTCTTGCAGAATGGGTCGACGTTGCTGGCGGTTGGGAACATCCATACTAGGCCACTTTAGACTTTAGCTGTCTTGAGTATGGAATCCAACATACGGATCATGATCAGCATTCGAGCACTGCGATTATCGACCAAACATCAACGGCGCTTCAGGGGCATAAGCAACTTCATTCGACTATGTCAAAGGGATTATTACACATTCGGGGACAGGGAAAAGTAAAAGAGGGTGCGGCGTTTTGTTTTTGTCCCGAGCATCCTGCCTTTGCTTTTGCCATGGTCGGAATACTCGTCTAACATGGTACTAAAGGGATATGGCACGCGCATCGTGGGGAATCTGCTGCATACACGGTTTGGGAGGTCTTTGTCAAGATGATCTGATAGATGATGGATTTATATTCTACTCTAGATGTCAGAGAGCCCTTATACTAATGATACCTGTAGGATGAGGACCAGCTCATTCTACAACCACGGAGAAGTGGTTTTGTTGCAATGTCTCATTTGGTGGTATTATGCATAAGTGATCGCCGTGACCTTAATTTATGGTTCTTACTGCTGCAAACCTTAAGCCTCCTGCAGCCATCCCTTGACTAATGGTGTAGATTCCGTGGTAGCGTAGGCAGATTCCCAGGGGCTGAGTGGACGTGGCGCTGGAGGCCCCCGTCTAGAGAGCACTGCCATCCAGACTTTCAGCTACAATTCTAGACCCACCAGTTCATGGAGGGCTGACAAAGTCCTATGTATAAGAGTCCTAGAAACGACAAAGAGAAGTCTGTGTCAATATTATTTAATTCACGAGTTCTTCTCTATTCTCATCGCCATACAACCCGTATCAGTTTCGGTCACAATGGATACCTTAAATCGTGTCTCAGAATATCTCTTCGGCCCTGCGATTCCTCATCGAGAACCATGTGGTCGAGCAGTACAAATCATGTCGGATCTTCATCTGGAGCTGAATCGACAATACACAACGTTTGACTTCCCTGCCAAAGCACCTTTTCTCATTCTTGGGGGTGATATAGGCCGTTTAGTCGACTACGACATGTTTCTTCCTTTCCTCGCACGCCAAACTGAACGCTTCGAGAAGGTTTTCTTGGTTCTTGGCAACCATGAGTTCTATGAGATGAGCTATGAGGACGGTATTGAAAAGGCGAGGGAGCTGGAGAAAGAAGAGTCTTTGAAAGGAAAACTTGTGATCCTAGATCGAAATCGCTGGGATGATCCAGATTCGAAACTCACAATTATCGGCGCAACATTGTGGTCGAATATCCATTCTTCAGCAGCTGAGACCATTGCCCTCCGAGTGTCAGACTACAAACTCATCAAAGACTGGACCGTTGCCAAACATAACGAGTGTCACGCCCGGGATCTCGCCTATCTCACAGAGACTATATCGGAGCTCAACAACCTTCCAGCAGAATCTCGAAGAAATGTCTTGGTAGTGACGCACCACGCACCCTGTGTAAAAGGGTCTTCGAGACCAGAACATGCGAATGCACCGTACAAGACGGCGTTTTCGACGGATGTTATCCAGGCGAGGGAGTTTATGCGTGGAGTGCAGGTTTGGATGTTTGGTCACACACATTACACGACTGAGTTTGAGAAGGGTGGTGTGAAGGTCGTTGCGAATCAGAGGGGGTATGTTTTGGGTTACAAGGGGCCGACACTGGAGAATACAAAGGGTTTTGATGACGAGAGAGTTGTAGAGTTGTGATTTGGGATAGATTGTGTTTTTACACTTAGGTGGTATTAGGGATCTGCTCTCGAAGAGCTTGGAGTTGGTATACTGAGTTGGTTCATTACATGATTGATTATGGCCCCGTTTGTTTGTATACAATATAGGCGTCCAAGGCCGACTATATATCCTGAGTATTTGTCGTCAGAATAAGATGATCTGTGGTTCATCTCGAGCGAGGAGGTGTCAATGCTGGTTTAGTAACCAGTAACTCCCAGATGGATGAAAAAAGGATCGCAGAAGATCTGATATACCCAGTTACTATATTCGCAGGCTTAAGAGTCGTTCTTCTATTATGTCAAGGCACATACTTGAGCAGTACACGTCTCTCAAATGCTTTGGTAATGGGCTGTGTCAAAACAAAGCCTCAGATCGTGCCTTGCATGGTATTTAAGCATGATTAGTTAGCTTCATAACCCTTGCTGTTCTTCTTCCATCTTCAGCTAGTATTGATCAATTGCGGGTTGGTTGTATGTTTCATATCCCTGTTGTTCTTGGCTAAGACTGTGCCTTGGGCTATGCTCGAAGACAAGGATGATGAAAGCACGAGAATGTCAATTTATACGAACCTACAGTTTACCACCTGATGTTATATATCAGTGTTGCCCTCACTGTCTAATCGAGCTTGTATATCGTCTCATCCTCACGATTCCGCGACGTCAAGATTCTATGAGGATTCTACTAGGTAGTTCTTCATCCATATATACCCACGATGTCAGCCAGAATAGCTAATGTCTACTGCAGTCATTTTCTCAGCACCAAACTAAGAAACACTTTATCTCTCTTGGAAACAGTTGTGCTAGACTTCAATAAGTCAAGCAGCTCGATTTGCTGGTTGTTAACAACGAAACTGGGCGTTTTGAGCTGAGACAACGAAAGTCAGACATAAAGGTTTACACAACCCTCGTTCAATTACTGGCTTTACAAAGTTTATCTGGGACGCCTTGAACATAGCTATATTTATCGTTCAGATGGGCATCATAATGATTGAACCCCGTGGTGCGAAAACAGACGATAACCCAGCGAGGTTGGCGACCGACGGAATGTTTCTATTTCTTGTTATCGGCATGCCTCTCATTGCATTATTTCTCGGTTGGGTTGGCTGCTTGGCTATTTACAGACGCAGAAAGAGGAAGAGAATTGCTAAGCGTGCTGCTAAGGCGAGAGAAAGACTCGCGAGCACACCTGGAGATACGCAAAGCCTTGGGGGAAGGACTCTCTGCAACTGATTGTCGTTCTTTCGGTCTACAGTTGCTTCTTGATAGATGTAGCATGGGATTTAGATGTTCAGGTGCAGGAAGGGCTTGGACTCTGTGGTTAATGAATGGAGAGGGCGTGTAAGTGATATCTTGGAGGGGGTTTCAATGGCTGCTTCTTTTTGGAAGGGCGAGACCTTTGCCACGGGCTTATGAAGATACAAACGACTTTATGAAGTCTTCTAATAATACATTAATTATTCTCCATATCAAATTCGAAAATGTTGATTTTAAGCCTGTCGTCGATTATTTATATGAGTTGCAGCCTGAGGCATCCACAGCCCCAGATTGGCATCCTTGCGCTAAGCCCTTCAAAAAATTGGTGACCGTCGACTTCGAGATCGCCAGCATCAATTCCAGACTCACGGCCACGGCGCCCTCTCCACGACGATGCCTCCTCGAATTTCACCCTTCAGCACGCCGATGTGCTGCAGGACAACTGCCAATGCACCCGCGTCATCGCTGACCGCCTACCTCTCCGGCCTCTCCCTCCAGACCCGAAATGCGTCTATCCTCAGCAGTCTCGCCAACAACCCCGGCGCCGTTCACCAGAAGAAGCGAGTTGGTCGTGGCCCCTCTTCCGGACACGGAAAGACATCTGGTCGTGGTCACAAGGGTCAGAAGCAGCATGGAAAGGTCAAGCCGTGGTTCCAGGGTGGTCAGACACCTTTGATCGTCAAGCATGGTCGAAAGGGTTTCAACAACTTGTGAGGCGCCTACAAATATCTCGACAAGATATTGAAGAGTCAGGAATTACAAGAGCTCAATTGACTAACAACCTTGTAGCCGGGCTCCTCAGATGTCGGAAGTCAACCTGGACCAGATCCAGGTTTGGATCGACCAAGGACGAATCGACCCCACCAAGCAGATTACACCAAAGGAATTGATCGAGTGTGGCATTGTTGGAACTGTCAAAGACGGCGTCAAGGTCCTCTCCCGAGGTGCGGACATGCTTAAGCAGCCTATCGATGTAATGGTCTCCCGTGTTTCTGCTGGAGCTATTGCTGCTATTGAAGGTGCTGGAGGCAAGGTCGTCACCCGATACTACACCAAGCTGGCCATAAAACGACTCCTACGAGGCCAGTCCGTCAACACAGATAAGCCTCTACCTCAAGGATTGGAGCATGTCGATACTGTGCTGGCCGCAGCCCGCGATGCACCCTTCCGGTACCGATTACCCGACCCTACTAGCCGTGAGGACATTGAGTACTATCGTGATCCCGCACACCGAGGATACTTGAGCCACCAGCTTGCGCCAGGAGAGTCGCCCAGTTTGTACTTCAGGGTGCCTGGAGTGCACAAGATCAAGAGCGAGGTTAAGAAGGAGAAGGCAGCCACTGAGGAGACCCTTTTCTAAGAGTTCTCAAGGGCATGTGATGAATTGTATTATAGTGACCGAGTATAGACACTTGGATGTGATAACAAGCAATGTACAAACGATTGAACTCATGCTCTAGTGATCAGCCACAGTTTTGACAGGCTGTGGCGTTTCCAGGAACATCCAATTCATTTTAGCCGTTGCATGCGTCGGGGAGTACGTACCTCACCCATGACGCTCCACAATAGCTCCGTCCGGTTTAAGTTGATGTCGCAGACCCAGGTCTTCTCCACTCGGAATGACTTCACCAACCTCCCAGTTGCCTCTCAATTCGCGTGTATTTCGTCGCTAGAGCTTCTGTATTGCTTATCGGGCTCGCTTCAACTCCTGTAGCTGCAGCTTTGTTCCATCGCAGGCTCGGCATCGCGCATCCAACTCGATTGCGCTGTATATCGTCCTCTTCGCGGCTTCGATTACGAATCGCTATCTAGACGACCGATCTACGCTCTCCACGAGTAACCGCGACTCGGCTGATCGACATCGGCGAGATTGATACGCGCCGCAAGATAATCTTACATTCACTGCTCGCCTGAGAGTCATAATGTCACTTTTTGGTTCATCGCCGACGGAGGACAGCCCAGGTCTGGGTTCGTCTACTGGTCCAGCTCGTCGCGGCGGTGCTGGTCTCTTCGACGATGACTCTGGTTCTGGAACTCCAAAGCCATCCAACAGTCTCTTCGCTGACGACAACGACTCCCATGATTCACCTTGGGACATGCCCACGCCGCGCAAGCAGCAGAGCAGAGCCGATCTCATCCGCAACCTCCTCCCCGGTAGCGACGTGCCCGATGCTTACATCGAGACCTTCGATATAGTAGTGCGCGAAGATGGCAGCGGAGGTCAGGTCACTTCTGGTGGTGTCGCAAAGCTCTTTGCTACTGCCAGACTTGGTGCTGATGCCCAAGCTCGCATTATGTCCTTGGTAGCTCCCGGAGGCGGGGATGTCCTGCTGGGTCGAAACGAGTTCAATGTGCTGCTGGCTTTGGTAGGCCTTGCACAAGAAGGCGAAGTCATAAGCCTGGATGGTGTTGATGAGCGCCGAAAACGTAAGTAAACATATCTCTTCGCATCACATTTTGCATGATTACAGTATTTTCCCCTCATGTCAATCGCTTGCCTGCCAAGACTTACAAGCTGCCCGCCCTATCAACTGGTCAATGCAATGCCATGGATGTCATATCAGTGCTGGCATATGCCCCCCGGCGCTTGGTGGGGACACTACTCAGCCAGCTAATAACTCATTTCCATCACAGGCCTTCCGCAACCCAAGCTCGCGGGTCTCACTGCAGAGCCCGTCCTACCTCCAGTCGCTGAACTTTCCGCGAAGCCGCCTCAGACACCTCCAAAAGATATTCCTCCTCCTCCTCAACAACAACAAACTCCTCCCGCGCAACAAACGCCCAAGCAATTTCGACCAGCCATGGATGACCCAGAGGATGATCCATGGGGAAGTCCTGATATGCACAAAACCCATGATCATGGTCCCTCCAAGTCCAACGGCACCCAGCGAAACAGCACAAATGGCCATGCCGGCTTTGGCCAAACACCACCGACGACAGTAATCGACGCTCCTCCTCTGCCTAATATTGCATCCCCTCAAGCCACCACGTCTCCAAACAGCCGGAGACAGCATTCCAGCAACTCGGTGACAACGCCTGGTGGATGGGGATACTTTGATGGAAATAACCCTGTTGTAGGCTTTGGGGAATCTCCCTCTGGGCCTGTCCAGAATCCCTTTGGTGGAGCTCCCGATCTGACACCAACTGCACAACCTCCAGCTCTTCAGCACCATACGAGCAGTGCTAGAGCCAGCCGTGGCGCCGAGGAGAATGTCGTTGTTGTGCTTATGCCGGAAAAGGAAGGTGTTTTCATGTTCCAGCACCATAATTATGAAATCTCGAGCATAAGGCGCGGTAGCAAGGTTATCCGCAGATACAGCGACTTTGTCTGGCTATTGGATTGCCTACACAAGAGATATCCATTCCGTATTCTACCGCTACTTCCACCTAAGCGTGTAGGTGTAAATGGCAGCCATCTGTCCAACGATGGGGCCTTTATCGAGAAGCGAAGGAGGGGTCTGTCACGGTTCTTGAATGCCCTTATCAGACACCCGATTCTGAGTCAGGAACAACTTGTCGTCATGTTCTTGACTGTTCCTACAGTAAGTCAATTCTGCCACCAAGTGTAAATCAACTGCTGAAGCTAATATCAGCATCAGGAACTATCTGTGTGGCGCAAGCAAGCTACCATTTCTGTTCAAGATGAGTTTACTGATAGAGCATTACCACCTGGTCTGGAGGACTCTCTGCCCGCTGAGCTCGAGGATCTCTTTAACCGAACCCGCAATGGCGTCAAACGATCTGCTGAACTTTACATTAACGTATGCAACATCATGGATCGTCTCGTCAAGCGAACTGAGGGCGTGGCTGCTGACCACGCTCGTATTGCTCTTTCTTTGGCCTCTTTGACAGAAACATCGGAGGATACTTACGCAACTGACACCAACGAGGTTCCCCTTCTCAATGATGGACTTGTCGCCATGAGCAAACACCTCAGAACTTGCCAGGCTTTGATGGAGGATGAGAGCCGTGGATGGGACGAGGGAGTTCTTGAGGACCTCAAGCGCCAACGAGATGCTCTTGTTAGCGTGCGTGAGATGTTTGAGCGAAGAGAACGATTGGACAAAGATAATATTCCTTATCTGGAGCGGAGGATTCAGACTAATGAGAACAAGCTTGCCAACTTGAGATCTAAGCCAGAAGGCGTGGTCAAGGCTGGTGAGATTGACCGCATAGCAGAAAACATCATCAAGGTAAGCCTATCTCTGTACGATCACAAGGGGAGGCGCTAACAAATAATTAGGATAAGGAGTCTATTGTCCAGCAACACAACCGCTCCATCTTCGTCAAGGAGTGTATTCGCGACGAACTCATCACCTTCCAGTCAACTCAGTACCAGGTCAGCCGATGGAACCAGGACTGGGCCGGTGAGCGAGTCAAGTACGCCGAGATGCTCGCCGACAACTGGAGACGATTGCTAGATGAGCTTGAGGGCATGCCCCTGGGTGACTAGAGCCCGCCAGAGAGTCACCAAGGATCATTTGCTACAGCGCACGACGAGCCTTTCGAGGACATCGCCGAGATCGTATGGGGAAACGTGGAGTGGTGATTGGATACAACCACGGGACAGGAGAGAAGCGATTGTGTGTTTTTAAAGTATATTTATGCGTGCAAGATGTATTTGTGTATCAAGACAAGAGCAAGATGAAGGTGGTTATGCATGGGTTGAAAGAGGAGTGTTAGTGGGAGACAGAAGCGCGTGGATGTGCTCGATACCCTTCATTCATTTTAGTTTCCAATCCTCGTTCACAATAGAAATCAAACCAGCCAAGTTTATACAAGCCGCTGCTCTTCACTGTATGGTCGTGTTGGTCCTTGCTCACAATATGCGATATGATAGTGGTGTTTCAAATAACGTAATATTCCTATTTTTATTTTTTGCTCTCCATGTCTGTCTTGGATATCTACCACTGATCTGTCACGGCACCGTGAGAAGCATCTCCGACCAACTTGGCATACTTGGCCAGCACACCTCGCTTGACTCTAGGCTCAGGGGCCTTCCACTCACTCCTTCGCTTCTCCATCTCCTCGTCGGTGATGTCGACATCAATGCGGTTTCTAATAGCATCGATAGTGATGACATCCCCATCCTTGACCAGAGCGATAGGGCCTCCGACCATGGCTTCAGGCACGACGTGGCCGACGATGAAGCCGTGAGAAGCACCACTGTATCGACCGTCTGTGACTAGGGCAAGATTCGAGAGACCAGCACCCATGATGGCTGCAGAGGCCTTCAGTTGTTCAGGCATACCGGGACCACCCTTGGGACCTTCATATCGAACGATGACGACCAAGTTGCCGTCGGATTGCTTGATCTCACCCTTGTTCAGGGCAGCGTTGAGCATCTTCTCAGTGTCGTATACACGAGCCTTTCCAGTGAAAGACAGACCCTCCTTTCCAGTAATCTTGGCAACGGCACCGCCGGGAGCAAAGTTTCCTCGTAGAATGCGGATGTGGCCGGAGTCCTTGATAGGGTTGTCGAGAGAGCGGATGATATCCTGGCCAGGGTCCAGGCTGGGCCAGTCTTCCACGTTCTCGGCGAGAGTCTTGCCGGTGACGGTCATGATGCTGCCGTCAAGAAGACCACGGGCGATGAGCATCTTGATAACGGAGGGCGTTCCGCCAACATTGTAGAGATCCTCCATGTAGTACTTTCCACTGGGGGCCAGATCAGCGAGGAAAGGAGTTCGGTCACTGGCGCGTTGGATATCGTCGATGGTCAGGGGTACACCAGCCGTGTTGGCCATGGCGAGGAAGTGAAGAACACCGTTTGTAGAACCACCCAGAATCATAGTCAGAACAAGAGCGTTCTCAAAAGAAGCCCGGGTCATGATGTCGCGAGGACGCAGATCCTTCTCCATAGTGGTTCGGATAACCTGAGCAGCGCGCTCACATTCACGACGCTTCTCAGGAGACTCAGCAGGGTATGAGGAAGATCCAGGGAGTGAAAGACCCATAGCCTCAATGGCAGTAGCCATAGTGTTAGCCGTGTACATGCCACCACAGGCTCCAGCACCGGGACAAGCATGCTTCTCGATATCATCCATGACATCAGAGCTCTCGCGGCCAGCCTCACCAGGATTCGACTTTGCGTGGAGTTTGCCATAGGTGAAAGCGCCAGAAGCTTCGTAGCATGTGCTGATGTTGATGGGCTGCTCAAGGAGCTTGGAGTGGCCCTTGCGAATGGTACCGCCGTAGATCATGATAAAGGGGCGGTTGTGACGAGCGGCAGCCATGACAGTGCCGGGCATGTTCTTGTCACAGCCAGGAATAGAGATGTTGGCGTCATGGTGCTGAGCGCAAGTTACAGACTCGATGGAATCAGCGATGATTTCTCGGGTTTGGAGAGAGAAGCGCATGCCTAAGAGGTGTGAGCTATTTGTGAATTTGGTTGGTGAGTGAGTTTCACTGACCTTCGCCTCCCATGGTGATGGCGTCAGAGACACCGACGGTGTTGAATTGCCATCCGATCATACCCTCCTTCTCGATAGAGTTCTTGACGATTTGGCCAAGATCGAGGACTGCAACTTTGTGAGTATAGATTCTCCAGCGTGAGGTTGTCTCACTTACGATGAGTGCTAGAAATCATTAGTATTCAGTATTTAGAGAGGCTTTCGGTTCAAAACTCACTTGCAAGGGTTTCCCTGCCACCACACGGTAGCAACACCGATTTGAGGAGCATTCTTCATCTTGTCCCTGTTGGGGACACCAGCTCCGTAGAGCATGGCCTGGTAAAGTCAGTGAGTTGCTGGGATATGGTGGAGGTAGGGGGAGACATACCTGAGCTCCGGGATAGTCATGCTCGCGAGTGATCTTTGTTGACCAACGGTTCAGAGCACCACCGGGAGGAAGACAAGGAAAGGGGATGTAGTCGGGGTCTTGTTTAGGGTCGTGTTGGACTTGGTCCGCCATGATGATGGGTTGTGGGAGCTGATCTCAGTCTGTAGTTTTGGTTGGTTGGTGGTGGAGTTCAGCGGCTTCTAGTGATCCAAAGGCTGAGAGACACGAGATTCAAGTCGAGGTGAAAGAAGCTATCTCCTGATGACTTCGGATTAGTTTTTTAAGGTAAAGGATAAAAGGCGATGTCGGAGAGAGAAAGAGGAAGAAAGGATGAGTTGAGCTGGTTTATGTTTATGTTACAGTGAAGAGAGAGGTGCCAAGGCGTAACCCCACGGGCAGTGACTGGCAGGCCTTACTTATATAAAGGAATTGAGTCCGGACAACAAGGTCTTTAGGCTTTTGGTCTTTAGTGAGGGTGACAGAGAACCGAAGACGAAGAGAAATTGACCAAAGACAAGCGTCGGATTAGACAAGAATTGTGGTGCGAGTTGCAATGCGTCTGCCGAAGAGCGGAGTAGTTTTGGTTTTAGTGACTTTTTTTTCGATCCAATGTAAGCGGAATGTCCTGTAGCCTGTAGCTTCGTACAAGTAGCCCTGTGACTTGAGGTAGTGTAGTAGTGTGCGGAGTAGAGTAGAGTGAGTGAGTGGGTGGCGTTGGCTCTTGTGTTGATCAGTTTGAAGGTTTACAATGTTACAAGTCACGAAGAGAGAGAGAGAAGAGAAGATGAAGATGATACGGGAGAAAGGAAGTGACAACGATTGCTGCAGTTGTGACAATTTTGTACTCTGCAAGCTAATGTAAGGTAGCTTCTGGCTCGTTGACAACACATGATACCTAGATAAGAAGAGAAGCCTTGTGAGAGATTGCGTCTACCTCGTGTTGTTGGATGCTATTCTCACTCCAAAAATCTTGGCTTGCCTCACTTATCCTTCCTTTGCCGGACCGAACAGCTCGGCATTCGCTCCGGATCTCGAATCAAAAGAGTTTCCCCATTCCCCTTCTCTTGATTCTTCTTTTCTTTTAACCCCTCTTGACTTGGTATGATCATGACATATCCACTTCCCGCCTGCTAAAGAGGCCAGCAACCAACCCCGCACATTAGTTTGGTAGAGCTTTGTCGAATGCCAACCGTCGGTTTAGCAATTACGGATCCCTCGAGCTTTAATAGGTCCGAGCTAGTCATTGCCAATCAACGAGAGAGACCAATTCTTCTCTGTCAGTGTCAATGTTGAGTGAGTGTTATGAGAATCAAATACTTGAAATACCGGAGGTCATCTCCACTCATAAACATGCTCTCCTCACGATATCTTCGTCCAGATCATAAAGCGTGGGGTTGAATATAATTGACCCCCAAAACAAAAACATGACAGCGGCTAAATGGCAAAACAACCTCCCCCAAGAACATCTACCTATAGTATCTTACAGTTACATTCAGCCGGGACTCCGCAGTCCCATTCGCTATGGATCCCCTTGCCATGATCCCCGATATGCCCCTCTCCGCGTGACATCCACCGGGGCCGAACCGCGGATCGGATACGGGGGACAAACACCGAAGTTTCGGCTGACACTCACCCGAACGGTGCTAACCACCGAGACAGACTTTTGTAATGTTTCGACGTATCAGATATATCACGTTAAAGTCCAAAATAGACAATGATCTCTCCATTCGTCGGTTGTTTAACTAAGAACAAACACTCACCTCTTTGCGTCTTCTCCTTTCATACCTACCTAGGTACTGTACCTCAGCTACTACAAGACAAACACAGTGTATGTACTCCCAACTCGTCAATATCATCCCCCATTATCATGCAAGTCATATTGGTCTATGCGTCTTGATACACGACCCGTCGTCATTGTGAAACAAAGACTCGGAAAACGCATTGAAACGCTGCACAGCCAAGACACATACACCCACCCAACTCACTCACTACACCACAGCACATAAGCATCACTCAGCAGTACCATGACAATTCGGGCTTTTGCTGCGAAATGATCTTCATGACACCTTGTACAGACTCTGCTCGGACGTATCACCGTCTCGAGCAACCTCAAACATATCCCCAACTAACACACGCTGATCTAGGTAGTTTCACCTCCATTACGCAAGCAACTATTCAACGCTGTCATGTCACAGTCCACATGAAACAATAAACAGTTCAAAGGTGAAGAAGATTATCAATTGATGCCTGCCAGCTTTTACCACTGACAGGGTGTATCTAATATTATCCTCCTCCCCATAAACCCCATCCGCTCAGTAGTAGTAGCCCGGGGGGGAGCGCCTTGAGCTTTGGCTCTTTTCTTTCATCACCGTAATTTCATCAGTCCTGAATACGAAGCAACAAGAGGACTGTACAATGTAAGGAAATCTGCCGAAATGGCAAGCCAAATAAAAGGGGTGAGAAAAAAAAAGCGTCAAAAAAACGGAAATTGAGACCAATGAAAAAATCCATGACTCTGTCCACTAACCCCGGGACAGGTCTTTACTCCAAGCATAGGACGGAAAAGATGTATAGTAGTTGTCTTCCTCCATCTCCGACAAGTGCTCTTCATGTCGTGTAGCAAATGCCGTGCATCTACCTCCTTTTTTCCACCTCAAGGATCCAGTTCGATACTGGATCCCAACCACTAGACAATACTTTGTTCATAAGATAAGAACGGTATAGGCGCACAGTGAAAAGAATGAAAGTGATGTACTTCGTGAAAACGAGTGCGGGCGCAAGTAAAATGCCCAAGTGTGTGGCAGATATGCCGTGTCGTGTGCGTGCCTCTGGTGGTAGAGAGAGCAACAATGCCATGATTGAAACGAAATGCGAAAAGCAAGAGGCATATCATACAATGAGGTGAGACCAAGCTGCAGTCTCACCTTGTCCTCATTCCAAATTACCTCGCCTCTGGACGGGATGAGGATCAAGACTGGGTGACGTGACCCGAGGAGTCCATGTTCAGTGAGCGGTTTGCATCATACCGAATCGCTCCTCTTCCAGCCGTCTCACGATATCCCGATCGCGAGCGGTTCGTGGGTCGGCGTCGATCCCAAGGATCGAAGAGATCCGTGTCTTGTCCTGTCCCTTGCTGTTGGACTGGCTCTGTGCATCCTTCTCGGCCTGGCCTGGGCTTGAGATGGGGGTGATTGGTGTCAGAGAAGAAGGGCTGCAGCAAGTGCCAGTCTTCCAGGCCTGCTCGAGAACAGTGGGAGACACTGAAGGACCATACTCGTTGGCGATGGTTGTCCAGAAAGACGCGCGGTAGGTTGAGTAGATGGAATGGAGGCGTGAAAGATCGACATGCGAGGCGTTGTGTGCAGGAGGTGAAGATGCGGGTCCAGGAGCAGGCACAACTGAGCAGTCAAGACGCAGAGGAGGTGTTGTTCGCTGAAGCGAAGCTGCGCGCTGGTGGTAGGCAGCATGTGGCATCTGAACAGGGGCGTCCATCGTCGTCGTATATGACTGGTTGGTGACAGGAGGTGGGAGGGACATGCGAGATGGTTTTGGGAGGATGGACGGTAGGCGAGTGACATCGCTAGGCCCAACGATGCTGGGGAGTTGAATGTGGCTGGCAGTGTTGACGTTGCAGGGAGGAGGGCTATAACTTCGTACACTTCCGCCAGGAGAAACTGAGCGAGAGACAGTCTCTCGTGCAGGGCTGGGGACGTTCACATGGTGAGTCTGGGGGATGTCGTTGGAGGCACCCGATGAGACTGAGGCAGCACGCTTGTTGCGTCGGTTGCTGCCATGAGAGAGCTGATGGTAGTGAAGACGGCAAGCCAACTCTGTCTTCTTGAGGTGGGCTGCAATGTATTTATATGGCATCTTCTGGAGACGAGTTTGGATGAGATATGACTCCTAAACTTGGTGTTAGTGATATGGTCCGGCATAACTAAAACAACATCGACTCACCTCCTCGTCGCTCCAAGCACGTCCACCGCCAGTCGACGAAGCCTTACGGTTCTTTGAAATTCCGTAGTCGTGGCGGTCCATGGAATCCCGAGATGGGATATAAGGAGCAGGGGCCTGAGCCATCTGATGTTGAGGCATGCCTGAGCTCATTGGTCGGCTGTTCATTGTGCTGCCTTGAAATCCGCAATGGGGTATCGTAAAGTAAAAGTCAGGCTGCTGAAAAGAATCGTCGTTTTTCGAAGAGTCGAAAGTCGTCGTATAAGCTGGTCTTGAAGAAGAAGCCAGGCCAAGTTGTGTGATCGAAGCGAGCGATATCGTTCGAATGCCGGATGTGCTGTGTAAGCCAGCGAGAATATTTAAACTCGAAAATACAGACACCGGAAAGGAAAGTCCTCAAAAGTTGATGAAACTGTTTCAGATAGAATGAAACAGAATTGTTATGAAAAAGGCGTTGAATGAAAAACCAATAACGGTTTTGTTGTATAGAAGGTAATGGGTTGTTGTTTGATGTTGTTCAAAGGAGTGTCAGCAGCCAAACCAGTTGGTCCAAGTTGGTACTGTTAATGAGTGTGTTGGAGCTAGCTGCGTAGAAGAAGTGAAGCAAGCAGAGCCGAGCCGGAAGAAGTGAATACAATTACAAGACGCAACAGCGTTTCTTGCTTGCAGAAGAAAAAAGAAAAGAAAAGATGTGAGGTTGAGGATGACAATCCAAAGTGAAGAAGGGAAAGAAGAGGAGGAGGAGTAGAAGTAGAAGTAGTTTATTAGAAGGGGAGGGGCAAGTGGTGTAGTAATAACAATAAGGTAGGTACCTTACAGTGGACGGAACGGCAAAGATTCAGAAACAGGCACAATAGACAGTTTACAGCGGCATGCATGCAGTAACAGGCTCACTAGAGTAAGGTACAGTACGTACGGGGCAGATTGCAACGGCCACGACGGTGGTGATGGTTCGGGCCATGGATGCATGCATGCATGCCCATACATGGATCAGGGCATAACAAGGGTTTGCTCTCGCTGTTGCTGCTGCCAGGGCCCCTGTTACATCTAACAGGAACAGTCTAACAGCGTTGACGAACGGGGGTGGGAGGCGTTCCAGGCCTAGTCGACAGGACAGGGCATGGGGGTAAATTCAGGGCCTGCAGGGCATGGCATGTGGCTTGGCTGGAGTTGGGATGCTGCAACATGAACAAAACCAAAACAACACATCCATCGCAGACGGAACAAGTCGTGGATGATGATTCATCTTACAGTTCCTGTCTGGGACTCAAAACAAATACTGCTACAACCAGATCTGAGGCTCTAAACGGAGACAAACTAGACGACACTATACTATTTTAGCCTGACCATAGACTGCGCGCGAGACGAGACTAACACAAGACAAAACCTGCAGTAATGAGACACCCAATTTCTGGGGTTTTGTGGTTTCTTTGTTTCTCTTTCGGGGCGTCCAAAAAAGAACCTCAGACGAAAAGAAAGTGAGCTTGTGAAGCAATAGCAACGATCGTAATATTACAGAAACGCCACCGATGACAATGGCTTGATACAAGTCTGCAGTAGTCAAGCCTCAATCGCGGTGAAGGTGAGATCTAGTCTAAACGGCTCGACAGATTAGGAATATGGAGCGAACACCACCGTCCGCCACTCTCATGAATCAATCAATCTGTTGACTAGGAAGATGAGATGACATGGTCCATCCCAAGCGAGCCTCAAAACGATCACTTACATGCTGCAACTGCAACTGCACAACACCACACAAGAGAAAAGTCGTTGTCAGTGACGGATACAAGATCCGCCGCCTTGTCAAATCAACTCACCCTTGCCTGGTAAAACGGTCACCACCGCACGTAGCGTCTCCCACTGTTGAAGAAGTGATCCAAACATCCATTTACCACCCCCGGTTCAGTACTCGTACAACGGATATTGGCAGGGCCTGTGCGAGTTTTAAACATATTCTTCGCCATCCTTGGCATCCGATCTCTACAGCACAGCAGCGCAGTACCTAGGAGAAACTGTCTCCCGTTGGACAAGACACGCATATACTGTGCACTGTCCCTAGGTACTGTAGGTTTACGGATGGCCTCTCTGGGGGTTTTCCCTTGTGTTCATAACCGAATAATCAATCACTTTTCTTATTCTCGATTTCAGTCAATCAGTCAGTCAGTCTCTCTTCAGCGGGGTCGTGTTGCGTTACATCGACCTCAGCTTCAGGTGCGCGATGCGCGTAATAATTCAAGGTGCCCTTCCATTAGTTGATAGCCTTGTCTGACTCTCCAGCGCAGCACACAAACTGCTTCTTGGCAGCCAACCCTGGCGACCAGCAGGGGTTCATATATTGCTTCGTAATTGGACGGTCCCTGATTTTGATTTGCACCTCTAGTTCCTTCAACCTCGTGGTTTGGCTGTGGCTGTAATAATCCCGCTCACTGACTATCCATTCGAGGCTAACATCCATCGCGCGCCGCTGCGCTGTGATCCGTGATCTTCTGGAGGACCGTGATTAGGTCCCAAGCTGTTGGCTGCAGCTAGGTAGCTAGCAGACTACGTACTACTACTACTGGCCCGGGCGTAGCAAGTAAACACGATCGGGGAGTTGGTGTTGTTCCTGATGCATAATTCTTGGTGTTTCTGTATAAGGCAGCTGAAATAAAGGCCGCTACAAGGAGATGCTCCCCCAAAAGCTTATCAAACCCCAAATGTTTAGTTAAACAAAGATCCGGTTTCGTTTCTCTCGCCTTCTGTTGGCTCCAGCAAGTAACTATCAAAAACTCGAGACGAGTCGAGTCCAGATACGTACATATTATCCTTTCTCGGCCGGCTTGCACGGTGTTTGGTGGAGGGCATGTCATTGTAACCCTGTCGGCTATCGTTTCGTGATAGGTGGGTGCAAGATATGCCGTCCGTTTAGACGATGCGCACATGCCATCGACGCCTCGATTCACAAATTTGCGGGACGACAAGCGCCTGTCTAATTTCAACATGCAGTGACTTGTTTGCACCTTTATTAATTAATTAGACTTTAGGAAGTTTTATCTTCATCTGTTGTTGTTTGGTAGGATCAGGGCAAAACAACTTGGACTCTGATATCATACATATCACTTCTTGACCTGAAGCATCAACATCACCCAGCAACTCTCTGGTCATGATGTTTCTTGTCTCAGAGTCACTATACACTACTACTCCAACCCATATAACTTTCCTTACCGTCGGTTTCGGTTTCTACCTTAACAGAGCCTACTAATCTCGCCGCTTCGTTAGCTGCCGCCGCGCCCCAGGCCCAAGGTTCAGGGATCCCCCCTTGAAACCCGCTAACGCACTGGCGTAATTTCACCTCGGTATCAGGGATCAGTCCAAAAGAGATGGACATTTGCGAACTCTGTGGACCGTCCTCTGCTGATTGGGCGGCTTATTAACCTCAGAATACTGGTTCTGTGCTTTCGACACTTTGTTTTTACCTTGTCTGTCGACAGACTCTGTCCTTATTCCTATTGTGGTCTTCTGTATCGTGTCTTGTCCTGGCAATGTGCCGTGCAGGGGAAACGAGCTGAGTTTGCGGCACAAACGGAAACATTCGTTCCCCAGTTACAGAAAACAAGAATGAGAAACACGGCCAAGCGAGACACAGGATGGACACGGATGCTTCGATCCCGCTGTCTTACGCTGCTCTGATCGTCGCCCTTCCTTGCAACTATGAGTGATTTGAATACGACTGAATCTATTCGTCTACCTATTCTTAGAGCCCTGGCCGACTAACACCGTGTCATGGCAAGATGATCACCAGGTGGTGTCGGGCGGTCAACCGGCCCTTGGTAGCGAAATGCTGCTGTAGAGTGTGACTCTGTGCGTGCGTGCGTGTAGGTAGTCGATCTCACTCCCCTTGTCCGAGATCTTTACGCGGCTTATGGAGTACCCCCCATGCATATCGTATTGCAGAGCATTGGATCCTTATGAAAATATGCACTAGCACTCCGTACCTGCAGCACGGCTCTGCTCTGTGGCGCTAAACAAAACTGCGAATATCTTCAAGCTTCAGATATCTGATGCACACTTCTAACATGACAGCGTCAAGAGAAACACATTCTCCAGCTCGGATCGAAACATTGCCGGAAACCGGGTGCTACTCTACCGAGTTGGCAGGAGGTCCCATGACGCCGGATAGCTGTCGTTCCTGTGTGAGCTCGAGTCTGAAGCAGCGATCAAACACGTCCAGATCCCGAAACCCCAAGATCTGAGATTCCCAGATAAGTTTTAGATAACCTCAGTTTTGAGTTTCTTCCATGCAACCTCGCATGCATACGAAATCCTGATACATAATTCCTCGACTATTACTATTTACTTAATCCTCCTCTCTTAAGCGCTAAACATTATACAGCTGTCAAATGTTTGCCAAGTCGCAACAGTTCCCTTCGTAGACTTACCTCGGCAGTGTTTCAGGAGTCTGTGCGGTTGAGATGGTCATAGCTGTTTGGGTCCCGGACTGGGGGCCCTCAGGCTGTCCTGAGAAAATTGTTCTGGAACTTTGCTCTGCACGGGGACAGAGGATGCAGCTATCGTGAGCTGTTAGTCAAGCGGCAAAGGGCCGTCAAAGGTTTTTTTATGGTGGGATATGCTTGCGAGAGAGCACTACGTACGTGTAAGTCCACAAAACACATGCAGGGTTCCGTGTTGATGATAATTTCGTTCAGGTTTTGTCTTGATTGATTGTGCTACTAAAGTAAACTCTCCATAATATAAAAAGACTTTTTTAAAGTTGTTTACGTGTTTTGTGAGATTGCTCATGACACCGGCAGATTCATCTCGTGTTTGTTGAAGGTTTCTACTCCATGGCTAAGCAATGCCTTGTGTTCTTTGACGCCACATGTCTATCTTGCAGGGCTGGCGTTTCAATATTCACCGTTATATAAGCTTGTAGCTTGAAACGCGACCATAATGTTTGAGATTCCCATCATCCAGACCTACTTCCAGTCCATACCCAGAAGTTCCCCTACCCATTGGAAGCGTAAGGTAGAAGCAAGGGTCCTGATCGCTTGGCCCTACGGACGGCTCAAGAGGTGTCCGAATATTTTGACCAGCTCTTGCAACCGGGGTGGTTTCATCCGCGGGCCTAACCCTCGAGGAACAAAGGTTTCGAAACTTGATAGTCTAATGTAACTCAAAAGACGGCTAAAGCACCGATGCACTCGGTTTCGAGCTCTGTTGTTGTTGTTGTTGTTGTTATCAGGATCTTTGCTCACCGCCGCAAACTCGTATTGCGGGCGACAATTTTTGCCTCGGAATGTATTTCCCCGATATCATATTAAGGCGTGTATGTTTCGTTCGCATGGGGAGAGTGCCCCGTGCTCCTCTTTTGTGCTTATTTTATTGTTGACGTGGGACATCAGGCCATCCCAGATTACAAGCGTGTTTCGAAGCGGGCGGGGATCGGCAATGCAGCTGGAGATGGCGGAGGAGGATGAACTCGATGGAGTTTGATGCCGGTGCCGGATCGTCGTGTGAATGTCGAGATTTGGTTATCTCGCCGTTGTCTTGATCTGGTAGTTCTGATGCATTCATCTTTATCAGGGTTTAATCTCAACGTTCGCCACCGTTAGGGCTTGAAGGATTTCATGATTCATCCTGTCGTGCCGGGTAATCTACCAGAGGTCAGATCATAACTAGGAGGAAGAACAGTCGGAGATTATAGAACCGTAGTGGATTTTTGCTATGGATACTCGAATCCAATCAACCCATCATGAACTTAGTTTCCTTCTCTAATTGATTTCATCGGAGTTTTTCTAGTTTTAATATGCTATGCCTATTGGAGGACTTTCTCTTATATGCCGTCTGAGAGGACATGTTGTAGTATGCCTACCCTGGACAACGAAGACAAGTCTGGTATTCTCTTGACATTCATCAATAGTGTGTGTTTCATACGTTGGCCATTCTATATATTTGCATGTAAATATATGATTATCCCCTTATAATTGAACAAGTCCAGTATGTTTGCCTGTGTGAATGCGGCTTGAGTTTAAGTTGGCCATGACAGTGAAAGGCGGCGTCATAAGTGCGGTTGAGGAGAAATAGAAAAAAAAGGGGGTCGACTGCCTCGATGGGTAAACAAGCAGAATTACTCAAACTGCACCTCTACAGCATCACAAACATTATATTAGCCCATATCCATCTGTATTAATTGCCACCCGTACGATAGAAGAAAAACTCCGAGTCCCGGATCCGACGAGGGAGGGACTTGAGAGGTACACAGATTCAATGTCACGATCTTAGCTCGAGACGCGACCAGATTGCCGGGTATACCCCATTGTGTACAGTACTTGTAGGGTGGAGAATCGGGGCAGATCCATCATTTCGAGAGATGCGGCTCTTGAGGCCAGCCATCCTCAAATGGCACGTACCGCGAGACAAGGTACATAAGTTTAAGAAACGGTGTCGAGACTACGGTACATCTAGTACAGATCTGTCATTCAAAGTGGGCTTATTTTCAACAACACCTCGTGGTTGTTGGAGATAAAGTATGAATTGTTCGCGTAGAGTGGGGATGACACCTTGACATCCGACAACAGAACGAAACATGCTGAAACCAACAAACATAGGAACGTGATAGACGACAGATGAATAGTCGCAACAGTCAAAAGAATAGTAGAGGACACGTGAAAGGACCGCCTTATCCTACCAATGTTATCGCTGTATCACGCAATGCAAAATGACAGCACGTCACGTAGATAGAGGCTGTCAGTGGCTGCTAGAACTGAACACGAAAGCCTCATCAAAGAGATTTGATCCGTTGCGACAAACAAAATAGAGATTGCAAAACGCCGACAGCCGTATAATGAACCACCAACAGGGATTCATTGTCTGATGGGATGATATCGTGAGATTAGACCAGTCGGTGAATTATTAGACAAGGAACGCCATTGACAAGGGAGAAACAGATCATGTCAGATCGAAAAGGTGACGTACGCGATAAGGTTACCTAGACTCATTAGATGAGCGGGATTGACAATTGCTGATACCAAGGAGAAATCTCTGTCACTCATCACTTGAACTGATTGAATGCCTGATTCTATGATAAACTTGTACGACGATAACTGAGGCTTGACCAAACGTGGCTTGGCAATTTACCGGATCAACCAAAGAAACGAGAGATTTTCATTAGCGGGCGGGGAACGAGAGCACGTACCTCTCAGTACTTGTTTTCGAGATGTTTCCTGCTGAAAGAGATAACATGCTCGTCATCAGCGCACTGTATGAGCCCGCGAAGTTTATGTGGCTGAAGACAGTGTGATTACGGAGCCAAATTCTAAGCTATTCGCGCCTCGGAAGCGTCGGTGACCCACTCTTAGCGCAAGCGTCGTAGCTTTCTGTCACGCCTGCCCACCTCTTTTCGCCCATTCCATTCTCCCCTTTCCACCAAAAAAAAGGGTAACCCACGACTACCTCCCCCTCCCCAGGTCCCAGCGACTTCCAAGGTCCTGCCCGAGTTACTTTGCCTCGAGGTACCATCCATCGTTCCTCCCTCCCCCAGACAGACCTGTCTACCTACGTCTTTTTTAACCTGCCGCATTCAATCCACCTCAAACTCGACCTGACGGAAACAGAGTTGAACTGAGGTGAGGTATCTATCCATTGTACAATCCATACCTTACACGCCCAAACCTCATCCTCAATCAACCTTAGTAGTTGTGGATCCACTCACAGCATCTGCTAAGGCTGAGTGAAGTATCTTTCTATCACTCTATCAATCTGCGATTGCGACCTGCGACAGGCGAGCAAAACGACTTGACTTGTGACTCGACTTTACATTGTGTCGTCACCGTCGCAGACAAACAAGACGCGCATTTTGCTTGCTCGTTCCCCCTGGGCCTTTAACTCAACTCAAGTAAGCATTCTATTCTATATCGTGTCCCATCATTCAATGCCATATCCTGGGTTTCATTCTCACTCATTATTGCGTCTTTACTCGTTGAAATGAAAACCTGTACATGTTTTTGAGCGCGCGTCCTGTATCTTCCGTCATTGCCGAGTAGAGAGAGCATAAACTCACTCACTCTATTCACTCAATGACTCAATACTTCACCCATCATCATCAATATCACCTGTCGCATCGCATCGCATATACCTACCTGCGCATTGTCTTGTCACGACCACAGTCCTACGTTTCTGTTCGCTACGTACCTCACATCACTCGCGTCTTATCGCAGACACGTTACGCGTGTGTCCGCCTGTCCTCTCTTTGTCCGGCTTGCTTGCATTTTCCTGCCTCGTTATAGCCCCAGCCCCAATCAATCTCTTTTCGCTCACAAGCGTCTGCCTCGTCTCCAACCACCCCCCAAAAACAACGGGGCACTCGCTGTCAATGTATTCAACATGGCTTCGCCGAGGCGCACGCGAAAAGCAACACAGCATCTGACCGCGCACACGGTTTAGACACGTAGAGCATCGCGCAAATTGGATTCCGTTGAACTCGAACAATTTTTTTTTTCTTTATTTCCACTCTCACCACTTACACGCCGATACTGACCCAACCTTAACCAGCGCACAAACGTTGATTGCAAGACAAAAAACCCTGATCATCACAACCAGTTGGTACTTGCGTGGAGAAATCAAACCGGCATCCCACCACATCACGTTTCAGTTTTTTACCAACCAGATCCCGCGGTTGTGTTTCCTGACGCCCTAAAATTCACCTCCCAGCACAGATCCTGTTGAGTACTTTGCAGATACTCGAGATACTCGTCTGTACCTCTCTTGTATCGACCTGGTCACCCTCACGACACTGTGACTGGTCACTGTCTAACTCTCTTAACTTTTAACTCAACCATATTTCACGGATCAAGTAGTCAGACTTCCGCCCGTGAGTACAAATACTTTCTCTATTGTCACCACCTGTACTCTTGGTCACCCAAACCAAGAAAAAAAGTTCCGCGTTTTGCGCCATCGCGCTTCTGGTGTTAATACAGAGAGAAGCACTATGAATCGCAACTCGATGCAGGCCGAGCAGGTGGACCCAAGGCTGTGGTTACAGGTATGCTGCAAATGTTATGAAGCGACTATTGTCCCGTTCTTGTCGAAATTCGATATCGACAATAGTTGCGCAGCTCAGACCCTGGTCGCGTCACCCCCAGTTTGCGCGTGCTTCAGACCCACGTTGGTTGATACACCAGTCAGAGTCATGATATGTCTTGTTGTATCGCAGACGCTAGCGTCAGCGTCTCACGACTTTCAACATCATGTTTCCTTGCTTATTGCCGATGGTTCTTTGAATTTGATGGCTAACTGGTGCCTTTTAGAATATGCAGCAGTGGCAAGTCGGGCCTGTCCCGGAGTATGTCTACACCAACTCTCATCAGCCAACCGAGATGCAGTAAGTAATACGTCCTTTGATGAACGCTTCTTTCTTGGGCGAGGTACCACACCCTCTGTCGATTACAAGTGTAATACGACTCCTACTGTTTCGTCACGGTTTCCCTGGCTTTATAAGGCCTTGATCGGTGCTTTCGAATTGTGTCTCACGACCCATTTCACCACTGATAGACCTGGCGCCTACCAAAGCTACACAAGTAACTTTCTCACATGAAAGTACCTCCAATGCCTGTAGCTTGTGGTTGTTGTGTCGACTACCGAGCCCATTCATATTGCTAATGAAGCCCTATGATTGGGAGCCACCCTGCTGACCTGCGTCTCTCAATAGCAACCCTCATCAGTACCAGAGCGACATGACTCGTCGCCCTGAGAATATGGAATTCCGCTATGGCGCCCCCCAACCTAATATGGCACCGCAGCAACAACAGCAGCCTCAACAGCAGCAGCAACATCACCCGGCGCCTGTTCAACCTCCTCCCATGAACGTTCCTCAGCAGCCTCCAAACGGTGCTGCACCTCCTCAGCAAGTACCTACTCCCACTCCGGCGCCAGCTGGTCGGTCACGAAAGAGGCCGGCACCTGGTGCCGCTGGACCTCCTGCCACAGCTGCTCCTCCTGCCCCTGTTACTCCATCTCAAGTTCAACCTCCTGTCGCAGCTCCTCCCCCACCCCAGGCGGTTCCTCAACAGCCACAACAAGTTCAGACAGATGATGCGAACGCAGCACCAGTTGCGCCTCCACCGGCCAAGAAAAGCCGGACTAACACCCCCTGGACACCACAAGAAGAGTTGCGATTGAAGCAAATGCGAGATGCTGGCAACAGCTGGGCAGAGATTGCCAAGGTAAGACTTGCGGTGTAACCTGGGTATGATTCATGTGCTAAAAATGACGTGCAGACTTTCCCTACCAGGACAGAAGGATCTGTCAAGAAGCATTGGTACAAGGTATGCTCGACCAGGAAATGAACGGGAGGATTGATGAAGCTAACTAGATTTAGGACATGCATTATGCAGAGTTTGCTGAGGACGAGGTAGGCACCATTAGCCCTTTTTGTTGAACAACAAAGCTGACCTCCCCTTTATCAGAGCCAAGCGTTATTGAACGCCATCAAGGAGTACGAGAACAACAAGTGGAAGTCAATTGGGCAGAAGGTCAACAAACCTGCCAAGGTACGAACTCTAACCCCCCGGAACTTGAGAAAACTTGTAAGGTGTTGACAAATGACGTAGGCTTGCGAACAGTATGCCAAAGAACACTTTCCAGGTATGTCCCGACTGCTCCGTTTTGACGACGGAGAGTGAAGAAGCGTTCATTGAAACTGACATACATAGATTTGTTCCCTAATTCCAAGAGATAGGGGCGAACAAGAAAGAAGGGCTAATTGTAAGGTGGCTTTGGGGTCTCTTGCAAGCTTCGCACTCCTGTGAGAACTCGAGAGCCAAGAAGATGGTCTTTAGCCCAGACATCCTTACTGCACAGGGAAAAGACACAAAACACCAAAAACAAAGGGAAAATTAGCAGTGGCGTTCTGCACCATTTCTATGCGGGAAACTGTTTAATGTTTGTTAATTGTGGACTTGCCTCAAATGTTTTACGAGGCATGGCGGACAATGCCTCATCGGCATTGTTACCACTCTTTCGGATCGGGATACGGAAAGGACTGGAACTGGGAACTGGCGCGTAAAGGTGGAAAAATTGAAGACGAGGAGCAGCGTATGCACCTGTCGAACTGGCCTATAGGAGGAGTGTTACAAAGGAAGGGGACTTGTGATATGAACACGTCTGTTGGTGTAATGGGGAGAGTTGAAGGAGGGTATGGCTATCTGAGGTTGAGGTTGCAGTTGAGAAAGACGAAGCTGTTTCAAGACGGACCGAGTTGGAGGGACGGAAAGGAAAGGAAGGATGACGGCAGTTTGTGTTGTTTTTTCCCATGTCTTTTTTCTTTTCGATTTTGGTTGTGAAAGGATGGGACTGTTCGATTTTAGGTTCGGTTACTTATACCCCAATGCCTGGAGTTGATTCCTTGCACACAAACATTATGGCCCTCTGAGTGATGCTTCGTGAACTGAACCAATTGCCCGTAATGAAAACATGATGTATCTGGGGGCACACCGTAAATATCTTGTATATTGGTCGCTGTTTAGTTTAATTGGCGAAGACACAAAGCAATTGCCATTATTCTGCACCGATTACTTAGGTAGTTTTGCGGTACGATAGCGACACCTTGCCTTGGATGCTTGGCCACTGTCAGGAAGTTGGTGTTTGGCAGGCCTATAAGATTGGCCAGGGACCGCGGCGTGTCCCCTGTAGTGGGCGCTGGGCTGTCAGCCTGGGCTACCTTAGGTACAGTACCTAGGCTGGGCTAGGCTACTTGTCGGGTACAATGGGATTGTGGCGGCGGGAGGGGAAGCGTTGTGTGACGGGAAATGGCGTGCCAGATGTAGATGTGACAACGGCGATGCATGATGGCGTCGAAGGGTTTTGGAAGGGTTTCGAGTACCAATTCATTATGGCATCCATTGCTCGTGTGGTTATTGCATTGAGCTCTGGCGAGAAAGGTAAAATGGGCCGGAATGAAGGGGGGCGGTACGTATTATGATGGGCAGGGATGGGTCTATGACCTGAAATCTGGGGTGATATGGATGGATTGAATGGTACGGATGTTGGTTCGCGGAATGCACGGGCTTTGGACTCACGGCTTGTGGTATTGTTGAAGGAATTAGAGATACAGTGAGGTTGTAAATGGAGTCGAAGCTGAAAGTTTAATATATATAGTAAGTAACATTTCGGGTCTGAAGATCAAGTCAAACTCAATCGATTTGGTTGAACTTTGTTGGCGGACGAGGTTATTTGCGACTGCGGTGATGCAACTGATAACAAAGAGATTGCTTTGCTGTGAGAATTCAGAGATGGAGGACTGTTGTATCAAAGACATGTTTAATGGACTGGATATTATTAGGATTCCATGGCAGTAATTGGTCTTATTACAGCTGATATCTATACGATGATGCTCCTGATGGATCACCAAGACAGTCACATCGGCTCTGTTTAGGTGTATGGAGTTCAGGGGTCAAGCCAGGATCAGGCGCGTGATCTTAGACGAACCGATCACCAAGTTTGAATAAACTCGAGCTGTCATTGGCCATTTGTACAAGCTTGGACAGTGTTATCTCCAGAGTGGTTTAGTGTGTTAGTGCGTCTAAACGAAAAAGGTCATGTCTCGTGTCTCTCGGCACGAGAGGTCCGCTCTGCCAGTCTAGCCAGTGCGCGAGTGAGTGAGTCTGTGTGTGTGTGAGTGAGTGAGTGTGAGTGCTGAGGGGGGGACGGACAGGTACAGACGGGGGCCTTCTTCTTTGGGAGATTCGCTTCTCTTCTTTAATCCCTCTTCTCTTCCCTTCGGTTCTATCCTTTCCCCAGATTTCGCCTTCTGTGGTGTTGATAATCCTCTTTTTTCTTTTTCGCTGTTTTTGCTCATCCTTTGCCTTCTTCCTAATCCAAGGGAGGACATCGGTGGCACTATCAATCGTTTCTTTATCTTCTCGTCGCCTATTTGTCTCTCGCTCAAGTCACACAATCGAGTCCCGATCGATCGAAAAAAAAAGCTACTCGCAGAATCTACGCGATAACTTCCAAATCAGACACTCGCTTTCTGTGGAGTTGTCCGACATCCTTCTGCTCTCGTTAAGAAGGAAAATCCTACGTCTTCAAGGGAGATTTCTAGAAAAGGGACAATCTTTTCGGATCGAGGACGCGCAAACTGTTTTGCGGCCCGCATTCCATCGCCCTTTATCACTCGGTTCAACTGTCAATCAGAAGTCTGATAAAACGGTCGCTATCAACGTCACGCAAATACACCTTTAATCACCGACAACAGCCCAAGTCGCTCGCTTGCTGGGTTGTTTCGACTGTCGTTCTTGTGTCTACTCGATTCAACAGCAGTCGCTACCTGTTCTCGACACTTCAGCGCCTTATCTATCTACTCCTAATAGCCCGACCAGACCATACCATAATACCGAACCCCTAATCCGAGGGCGCTCCCGCATTAGAAACATCAGTTACATCTATTTTTGCTCGACTATTTCATATTCATAATGTTGCGATCTCTTGTTGTTGCTGCCCTTTTGGGCGCTAGCTCTGTCGCTGCCGTCCAGTGCACGCGCAGCAGCCACTGTCCCGAGGACTCGCCATGCTGCTCCAGTAAGTTCTCTGCACCAAGTTGATGATATCTGATATCTGACATGTACCAGCCTATGGTGAATGCGGTGTCGGTGCGTACTGTCTGGGTGGTTGCGATCCCACAATGTCCTTCTCACTCGACTCTTGTGTTCCCGCTCCCGTCTGCGAGGACCGCAAGATGAAGATGAACTCCCTCGATTCAATTGTCGATATCGGCAAGTATCTTGGTGATTCTTCAAAGGCCGACTGGGTCGCACAGGGTGAGCCTGTTGTTTTCCAGAACAACGTTCTTCTTACCATGCCCAAGGACAGTGTTGGCACTCTGCTGTCCTCTACTGTCTACATGTGGTATGGTAACGTCAAAGCTCGCTTCAAGACCAGCCGTGGCGCTGGTGTTATCACTGCTTTCATTCTCTTCTCTGACGTCAAGGATGAGATCGATTATGAATTTGTTGGTACAGAGCTCGGCGATGCTCAGACCAATTATTACTTCCAAGGCATCACCAACTGTAAGTCATCCCCGTGTCGTGTCACACAACAAGGTAGCCCCTTGTTCGTGGCACAGCCATGAATCCTCACGTGATTGCATGTTGTACCTGATACGACTGACACTTTGATAGACGAGAATTCCGAAAACATCACGCTGTCTGATACCTTTGCCAACTTTCACGATTACGAAATCCGATGGACCCCCGACAAGATTGAGTGGTGGGTTGATGGCAAGCTCGGCCGAACTCTGCAGAAGAGTGACACCTGGAATGCCACCTCTAAGAACTTTGACTTCCCTCAGACACCCTCTCGTGTGCAGCTTTCTCTGTGGCCTGGTGGTAAGGAGGGTAACGCCGAAGGTACTGTAGCATGGGCCGGAGGTCCTATCGACTGGGATGCTCCCGATATTCAGAAGAGTGGTTACTACTTTGCTACCTTCTCCGATGTTGAGATCGAATGTTACAACGCCAAGTCTGGTCCCGGCACCAACTCGGGTACTAGCTACTGGTACAAGGATGCTGCTGGCACTAACGACACCATTGTCGACGGTGACAAGAGACACACCATTGCTTCTCTGATGGCCACTGGTGAGGACATGGACAAGGGAAAGAAGGAGGACAAGAAGAAGGATAGCAAGGACGATGACAAGGACGATAAGGACAGCAAAGATAGCAAGGATAAGGACGACGACGATGATGAGCCTGCCACTATTCCTGGCGGCAGCAGCGGCGCGCCATCCAACGACCACGGAGACGATAGCAGCTCTGACAGCAGCTCTGGATCCGGTTCTAGCAACACCCCGTCGGGCAACCCTGACGGCGACTCAGATGATACTGAGCCCGCTGACACCACCAACTGTCAGACCAACAGCTTCAACCAAGACTGCGCCAGCTCGGACTCTAGTAAGAGCAGCAGCAGCTCAGATGATGGAAAGGGTTCCAACGCTGGCACAAGGAACGGCGCAAGTGCTCTAGCCATTATCATCGCCGGTGGTGCTCTGTTCTGGCTGTAGTCAATGATGATGGCGTTTGTTGTTGGTCCTGCGACTCCTCCCATTAACCTCTCTCTTTTTTCCCTTACCACTCCTATATAGCATCTCACCGCACGTTTCCTGTTTAGCATTTCATGACGGTCGGCATTGAGATTTTGTATGTAATTTCTTCTCTTTCATGTGTCCATATTCTGTTAGTAGAGGGACAATAATGGTAAATGGTTTTGCATGGGCTTCTTTAAAATGAGGTATTTTTGCTTGCTTGCTGTGCATGTGATGGCATGTGAAGAATTACTGGGAGGCTTTGTTATTTAAATATGTGATCTTCTGGTCTATGCGCCTTGTTATGGAGAAGATGTGTGTTTGGGATTGAGTAGAGGGAATGGGTCAGACAGACTCCTACGGATTTGATGGCATGATGAGGACATCCGTGTTAAGATGACAGGTACTAAAATCTCACGTGCAAGCGAAGGAATCAGTTAATGAAAGCAATGTCGATTCGACCTGTCAGTAAAAGCAAAATCGAATAAGCATAACCACTAGTCAAAGCGTTGAGGAACGAGACAAACCATGGCCTCCAAGAACGGCCAACCAATTCAGCCCTACTCTGAATCTGAACATGGCATCATTCGACTTGAAGCTGTGTGGCCGGAGAAAAAAAAAAGGCTTTTTACCGCTGATCCAATCCCTTCTCATCTTGGCGGTCTCCTATAAACGCGAAACCCCCTGCATCTCAGCTTCTAAGCGCTGGAGTCGCTATGCTCTGAGCCAATTGTTATGGGGGGAGGATCAGTGGTGAAACTCGACAGGCGTGTTTGCTGACTGTGGTATCCGTTTCGTTTCATGTTGCCGTGGACATTCACTGGCTAACAGCCCTACAGCCACTGTAGCACAGCCCCTACAGTAATAGGTACCTTACCGGCATACATTAGCCCTGATCAGCGGTTGGTTGATCGCTGCTGTTCTTCCAATCACTGACGCTGCGCCTCCACTGAATGGAATGGGATGTTCGCCTTTTCACCAGTGAACAAGGCTTGACAAGAGGGGATTGCTCTTGTTCCCAGTGACTGTGCATCTGCATGGATCACAGTCCTTTGTGAGTGAAAATGGTTCACTACCTGGTCTAGGTCTCTGGAGGCTGAGGCTTACATTGTGTAGCTATATATGCTCCAAACCCCCAGCCATTGATCCTTGGTCACTCTATTTCTCACAGCCGCAATCCTTTTTGCTAACATCAGCCTCCCTTCATTAAAACTACCAACACCTACTTAAAAAGATTGGACTGGTTCCTGTCTCTTTTATAGAATTTTCTGGCCTTTTTTCAGCTTTTGATACCCCATTCGATATTGATTGTCGATCGCTATAACAGTATACTACAGTGCTATACTACACTACGACGTTGAAACGAAACAACACAACACAACACAAAACAAGACACGCTTCACACAACAAAGATGAAGTACACTATCGCTGGCCTCTTGACCACTCTCGCTACATCTGCCTCTGCGCTTCCTAACATCGCACGCAGCTCATACCCAACCGCTTCAGCATCTTCATCCGCTGCTGCGCGCATCCTCCTCGGAAACTCTGGTCACATCTACGTCGCCGACTTCAGCCCCAAGACGGGCAAGTTCGAGCTCACTCTGAACCAGGAGATCGAGGGCGGTAACTCATGGATGGCCTACTATGGCTCCGACTTGCTCTACGCCGTTGACGAGAACTCTGATGAGCTGAGACTCTTCAACCTTGATCTCGAGGCTAATAAGCTTACCCTCAAGACTAAAAAGGCCGGAAGTGTCGGCGTTGTTCATCTTGAGTTCAACTCGGATAAGACACGCCTTGTTGGTGCTGCTTACGGAAATGGTACCATTGATGTTTGGAACACTGAGAAGGGTGGTCTGGAGTTCGTCAAGACTCTCAAGTCTCCTGGAAAGCTTGGTCCTGACAAGGAGCGCCAGGCTGCTTCTCATCCTCATCAGGCTAACCTCGATCCCTCTGGTCGCTACTTTGCCGTTAACGATCTCGGCACTGACTCTGTTGTCATCATCGACTCCAAGGACGACGCTTACAAGATCGCAAAGAACATCCCCGTCGAGGCTGGCTGTGGTCCTCGACATGGTGTCTTCTACCCTCGTGGTGGAAAGAAGGCTACCCACTACATCGTTGCTTGTGAGCTGAGCAACCAGGCCCTCGTCTACTCTGTCTCCTACGAGGAAAACACCCTTGCTTTCAAGCACCACCAGTCTATCTCTACCTACGGCAAGGACGCTCCTGCTAAGGACCCCAAGACCGCTGCTGTTGGTGAGATCCTTCTCGCTCCTAACAACAAGGACGTTTATATCTCCAACCGTCTGTCCGGAAACGAGACCGACTCTATCGCTCGCTTCACTATCGCCGAGTGCGGAACTCTCACTTATGCTGATACCGTCTCATCTGGTGGTCTCCTCCCCCGTATGATGAGCTTCAGCCGAACTGCTAAGCACGTCTTTGTTGGTAACCAGAACGGTACCAGCGGTCTTGTTGCTCTCCAGCGAGGTGCTGATGGCAAGCTTGCTGAGAAGCCTGTTGCTACTCTTCCTGGCTCTGCGTTCGGTGAGCCTTTGTTCGGACCTCAGTATGTGCAGCAGATCCTCCTGAACTAAAGCTCGGAGATGTCCACTGTACTATTCCTTCTCCTTCTTCTTCATGGCGCTTTTGGTGTTTCTCGGGCTTGATAGACCCTTGGAAATCGGGGCACATTGTTTTTTCACAAAAAGATTCTTGTTTATTAGTCAATCAGATAAATTGACATTTGCTCTATACCCTGGTATCAGAAAAAAAAGATAACGCCTGCTATTCGTGATGAAGACCTTGTTGCACATGTGATCATATACTGTACTGTAATCCGTACACTCTTATCCCACTCAATCTGAACTTGAATCGCTCGCCATGCCTGCACCTCCACGCCCTGATGTATCTTCCAGACTCTCTTTGACATGCCGATACTCTTCATCTAGTATATCTGGATCTGTGCACTTGTAAGCTGTCTCGAAGTCGATGAGAACAGCGTCACCATCCTGTCTGATGAGGAAATTGTGCTTGTTGATATCGCCATGTACGATGCCTAGATCATGCAGCTTCTGCAGACTTCGCTGGCATGTGGCGAGATCTTCAGGTTCTGCAGTCCGAGCATTATGAATCTCTTCGAGGAGGAAACCAATGACTCGCCCGTTCTCGTGAATATGGCCGAGAAACTCAGGACCGATGCCTTGGCCGTGAATCCATTCGTACGACGTTGTCTCAGCAGCGAAGTAAGGAATCTCCCATGGAAACTGCGCAAACTTTGCGAGTACTGGTGTACTGAAAGCAGGATGCGATACACGATAGAGCGTTTGACGCACACGCTCGATCTGGCGGAGCTCGAGATGATCTATCATAACATCATGCCAGACATTTCCAATGCCAGGTAGACTGCTTCTTCTCGTCTCGCAGAAGAAAGGCTTCCCTGTATGCCCGTCCTTTCCGACACGGCCCTCGTTCCAGTCTCCGGGTGGGAATACAGGGAGTTGAGGGAGGAGTTTTGGTTCGTATGTGCGATGTTCAGGGTCTATGAGACCCCCGTCCAGTGTGACGTATCTTACGTGAGCGCCGTCGACGAGGAAGCGATACTCGCTCTTCTCGTCTGATTCAGGGTCTGCGAGGACGGCGAGAAGTCTGACGTTGTTGTTGTGTTTCATGATAGAGCGAGTGATGGGTGAGTAACCATAAAGGTGAACACCCTTATGGTTATGGTTATACCGGGTAGTATTTGTATATCGTAGTGATCAACACGCGATACAAGAGGTTGATGATAACACGTGGGGGTTATAGCAAGCCACAGAACCACGTGTGGAGCTGATATGTTGAAGATTGATGATTTATAGAGAGAGTGAGCTGAGCTGAGCTGAGCTGGGCTGAGAGGAAGAAGGAGTCTTTTTATGATTGAATAGTCTATGGAGGGGGCTTGCTTGAATAAACTTTACAGGTCTGGTCAGGTAATGCAATGCGTGCTTCTCGGCAATCTGGACCTGGACCAGGACCTGGACTGAACTGAACTGAAAGTGAGGAGAGCAGAGGTGGGAATTGCGCTTTGACTCGTATATAGTGCCCCAATACTACCTGTACGGTCGACAATTAAGCGGGGGGTTCAGTTTAAACGAGTCTTATGATTCTGGTACTGATGAGCCGTCGATTTCTGGTCGTGTTGATCAGCATTTGGGTACTGTAGGGCATCGTAAATGCATGTATCTATCCGCTGCATCATGTTTGCCAACGAACAGGTGGTCAATACATCCTCAGCCTTCTTGGACACAAACTTGGGGTCATTTCCCCTCTGTTGATCAGCTACTGAATAGGGCAGAGACTATGCCCGGAATACACGGATTAGTGCCGATAGGGACATGTCTACCGCTGTAGACTAAGTTAGCTAACAATAAGCGAATCTGATAGTATGGTTAACTCTTTGTCAAGTGCTCATGATGATCCGCTCAGCCGAGTCATGGCCCTGTCTGTCGTGTAAGTGAGGCGGTTTCCATCCCCTGAATACTGTCATGGGGGGTTTGACAGGGGTAGGTAAGTAGAAAAAACGCTCAACTTTTGGATCAGAGAGAGAAGAGAAGAGAGGGGAAAAAAAGGAAAGAAAATAACGAGCTAGTGCAGGATGATATTGGAGGTTATGCTGATGTTAGTTGAGCCTCAGGAAAAAGCAAATATGATCATCATGCGCCATGACCCTTCTTTGGCTATGGCTTCAGCTCTAGACTACGGATGGGATGGGATGGGATGGACAGAGTGACGTGATGTACTTGTCCAGGTTCTTGGTACATATAGTAAGTACTTGGTTGATATCAGGTTACATTCGGATCCCCAATTGGTATCTTGTTTAGCGATACAACGTGCATGCGTCGTTGAATGGTGTCGTACGATTGGTAACGAGACGTTGATCGAATGCCTCAAATGGTCGATTGATGCGTTGGCATTGAAGCCACGGCAGATGTCTCTTGTTCCTCTCTTCATTCCTTCATTCTTCATCTTCATCTTCAACTTGTTATAGTCATGTACATGTTTCAGCCTTTCTGTTGCTTAGATCAAGCACAATATGTCTAATATCACATCAAGTAAACATCTCGACAGCCTCACATCAAATCACATCATATCATGGATACAATTATCTATTCTCACTACAGTACACACATCTACCTCAACCAACTCACATCGCACAGCATTCTCACCCTCCGCAAGATCAACCATAACAGTAACCATCGCCGCACAAACCTCGCCTCGGAATCCATTGATTGGGACATGAATGCACGCACGTCTTGGTCTTACTCTCACTGCACTCGTCGGGCTGCAGCGCCTACATGCATGCATCCCTCCTTCATGTCATGTCGTTCCTCAAAGAAACCTCTCTCCCCTCTCACACCATCCATGTTCAACTACCTGCCATAGTTACACACACAATTTCTGCCTGATCCCGTTATCGTAGACGTAAACTTAAATACCCTTCTCTCTCTCTCGCTCTCTCTTCAGGCCTCACCCCCAGAGAGATAAGTATATCTTTGTCCTGCATCATGTTTTGTTGATTCCGGTGTCGTTGGACGCCTCCCTCCCGTTTTTGCACTTTTATATCAATGCTTTTATTGACTCTGTTTGTCTGAAACCTGTGAGATTTGATGTATATCCCTATATCCTCGCCTCATCTGCAGGCTGTCCGACGCCATGGATCCCCAGCCATTCCTCCTCATCCACTCACGAAGCCCTTCAGTCATATTAGCCCATATCCATATCCCACTCTTCTTATAAGGAGACAATTCTCTGATAACCCAACTACGAATAACAACATCAAGATTGGACTCATTGTGGGCTTTACCCTTGCTGCGTTCCTGGCTATTGTCATCACCTTTTTGTACTTCTACTACAGATCTGCACGCTTTACTTTTAGGAAGAAGAAACATCGCAAGCATCATCACCAACACCACCACCATCATCATCATAGGAGGCAGAAATCGATGAGTAGTGGAGGCTCGAGACATTCCGATAGGAGTGCTGCTCCTGCGGATGATGCACCTCCGCCTCCGCCTGATAAACCGGCAGATGGGTAGTAGGGGGAGTAGTTCTGTCTTTTGGTAAGTAATTACTGTCCCTATACTTTTATATATTCGAGAACGAGTCTAACGCAAGTTTAGATTTCTCTATTTCATGTATATCCTTTGAGTGTATTAGTGCTTCGTTCTTTGACTTCCAAAAGTAGAGTCCCAGGGCATCATGTTTGTGTAGTTGGATTCATGTATCGTATCATTTGTATTCTATCAGCCCGTCTTTGAGATATTCATAAGCTTCAATAGTGTCTCTCCCTAGTATATCATACAGTCTATTCCTCTTCATGTGCAGTGATCTAACAAACAGAAACAACATCCCTAGCCCGTCTATGCCAATGATGTCCAAACAAGAAAGGATTGTTCAGTCCATCATGTATCTGAGGTGCGTCCATCTCATTCGGTGGATGGAATGGATGTAGATGACAGGGGTTTGGGATCTGAAATATCGGTTCTGGTCTTCGAGGGCCTGAACGATGATGTCGTCGTCCGTGGTGAAGCCTGTGATGTCGGCAGTTGGGGTGATGATGCACTCCATGGCGGCGGTGATGTCGCTCACGACACTCAAGCTCGATATCTTCAGAACCATCTTCGACACTTGCGTTGAAATGTCCTATGATATGGCGTCGACGGTGTGAACGGCGACGATGATGGCGTCTCTGGTTGTTGCTAGTCCTGAGCTGCTTGAAGATGTTCCAATTCCATACAAATAAACCGACTCCGATAACAGCAGCGAGGAGAGTTAAACCGACGACTATCCCTATGATTTCCGGAGCTGTGTCTCGACGATGAAGCTTATGAAAGGCTCTCGATAGGAGAGGTCTACAGTCGTGAGTGTGATTATAACCTTGAGTCGTTGGCTTTGTAGTGTGTGTTTCTGTTGTGATGTATGGTGCCAGGTCAATGTGAAGTGTTGAATTATTAGTGAGACTGATGGAAGGCATCGTGAGTGAGATAATGTCTAGGAAAATGGCAAAGACAGCACATTATCTATAGAGCGAAAGAGAGCGATTACAGATCTATATACCTAGGGAATAACCTGCTTTCGCAATTTCAGCAACATATCATATCCATCATCATACCTCGCCAGTTGAAACTCACAATCAATGACTGATTTCTTTCTTTCATCCCTACAAATGCCAATGGCTCCCTAGTCTATATGTACATGCAAGCAAGCACCCTATCAAACATCTGCAAGGCACCGATTCCTCATGCAGTCCATCAAACTTGACAACATTCTTTGCCGTAACACATATGAATTCTAGAAGATTGCCTAGCACGTTTGCAAAGACACAACAATAAAAATAACAAACCCTCAACCTTGCACCAATGAACATCATCGCATCTCCCTCCTCCGGTCTCTCCGTCGTCTTCTCTCCTCAGCCTCAACCTCACCCTCCATGACCCCCCTGATCTGTCCCAACGTGCTCCCAATGACATCCTGCAACCTCCCGCCCTTTCTCACAAAGCGATCGTAAAACTCACAGTCTCGATGTTTGGCGCCTCTTGCGTTCAAAGAGATTATAGTGCTCGACATGGCCTCCAACTCTGTCTTGAGGGTCTTGAGATCTAGGTCGCGCTTGTATCGACGTTGACGACGACGGCGGCGGCGCTCTTCTTTGTCTTCGTCGCGACGAGGCTCGTAGGGTTGAGCATAGTAAGTCTCTTCTGGACGAGGAGATTCGTAGTATGGTTCTGCAAAGGTAACGCGGTGGCGACGTCTCTTTCGACGTTCTTTATCAGATCCATACTTATCACCGTCATCTTCAACGTATCTACTCCTCGGTGCCTCTCTGCTCCTATCCTTATCCTTATCTCTCTTCCTCTTCTTATCCTTCTTACGATCGTCGTCTCTTCGAGACTGTTCATTCTTCCCGCCAAGCATACCGAGAACGAACTCAGCTACACCACGGAAATCTTCAGGGTTGATCTGGTTTCCGCTTCGTGTGCCATCTCGAGTTCGCTTCTCAGAGGATGATTGACCCATGGCTTTTCTGGCGGCAGACTTGGCGGCGGATTTGGCCAAGTTCTTTGCGAATGTCTCCATGAAGCTGGGATCCTCAGGAGGTCGAGAACGTGAAGACTGGTCCTGGCGACCAAATAACTGTTCGGCAAAGCGGTCCATTGGTATGTCTTCAGATTCGTCTCTGAGATGGTTCAGAAGAGTCTTTGATATAAAGTAGAGAAGTATGGAGCAAAGATGATGCTCGTCGTCGCTATCGTATTCGTCGTCTTGGTCTTTAAGATTGTCCTTGGGTACAGATTTTGTATCGGCTTCAACCTCACCAACTTGTGTCTCTTCTAGCTTGTCCTCAAACTCTTGTTTGATCTCTGGGTCCTTTTGAGAGATCGAGTCGTGAGCTGCAGCAACGTCGTTGCTTTGTCCCTCGACTACTTCTCCAGACCTTGACGAAGGGTTATCCAGGTTGTAAATATGCTAAAAGAACGCTAACAGAGAGACTAAATGATAGAGAGCAAGTGCAGAATAACCAGGCGAACGACTTGTGTAGCGGATATGCAGTCGCCTATATAAGGATGTATACTCTGTGACACAAGACTGCCATAGTGACAGCAGCCACCCGGCGGAAACTCAACTATTTAAACATGTCAAAGCTGAATCTTATAGTGATTTTGTATGTACCCATGAGGTACCAAGTCAGGTGAGTCGCGTCAGGTTCGTGATGGTTGAGACTGAAGATGATACATTTATGAGCCTTTGGTCACGCGCCTCTTGCGGCAATACAGGAACATGACCGCGCTGAGACATGGCCATGACCAGAATTCAGTACCAAATGATCGTCTTGTCCCTCAAAATATAAAGACCTGACTAGAAGAGATGATTAAGTTTCATGTATTTTTAAATGCCTAAACTATCGTGATTGAAACTTCATGTCAGGCTTGTTCATCAGATGCTGGTGTTCTCTGATCTCAATTTGGAACCCAGCCAGCCAAACTCCTTGAGGTCTCGCCACGACCTAGACTATCTATCTTGTCAAACAGGCTGCCTGCTATTTTCATGCCCTCTATACTATTGTACGTATCCCATTCATGTCCCAGACGCCTTGCAAATGCATTCATGCCACAGCCATCATGTCTAGCAATGAGAAACTTGCAGAAACAAACAAACCAAGCAATGCATGCAGCAGATATATGCGCTCCTTCTAGCTCAATAGCTCCTTGATATCTTCGATACGTTGGAGCTTTTTCTCTTCATCGCTCATCATGCCCAAAGAAGTTGCACTGTTTCAAATGTTAGCTGCGCCCTGATACTCTCTCCATCAGTAAGACTCACATGAACTTCTTCCGCTCCTGGACCTTTAGCATCCTCTCCTCCACACTTTCCTTGACCACAAATCTCTTGACTTGTACTTCCGACTCTTGTCCCATTCTGTGTACTCGATCGATGGCCTGAGCCTCGACCGCAAAACTCCACCAGGGATCCATCATGAATACTCGGCCAGCGCTCGTCAGATTCAACCCGACACCTCCTGCACGCAAACTTAGCAACAGGATCGTGAACCCTTTTCTCTCGGTAAACTCGTCAAGTACAGCCGCTCGAGCTTTTTGGGCCATAGATCCGTCAAGTCGCAGGAATTTGATGTTCGCACGGGTGAGGGCTGGCTCGATAAGGCTGAGAAAAGACGTGAACTGAGAGAACACCACAGACTTCATCTTGGGATGTTCCCGTCTCAGCTTCCGCAACTCAGACATCAGTGCAACAACCTTTGCTGAAGAAGCATTGACACCAACCCGTTGCAGGCTGATCTTGGGCTTCTTCGACATCATCATATCAGGATCATCATCGTGTCGAATGACCTCAAACAGGTCACGTTGGTTGATCGGCTCACGACAACTGAAACATCGAGGTACTTCGCCCTTACCAACCTGATGCTTGATATAATCAAGCAAGCACTTTTTACATGCAGAGTGCCAACACCCAGTCACGGCCTGATCATTCATCGGCTCTTCAAAACATAGAGGGCATTCATTCTCAGCCTCATCACGTATTTGTTCCAAGGCGTGAGCACCGAAGGTCTGGTTAGTCTCCTTCGAAGCCTCATCTGTCTCTGCCGTGAAAGAAGTGATGAGCGACTCAAGGTCCATATCATCTGCCAGTCCAGCAGCCGCATCAGCAGCAGCTCCGGCTTCTTCTTCATCTGCCACAAGATCACGATTGCGGACGAGAATGGGATGACAGCAAGATTGGCGAAGACGCAGGATCTGTGCGAAGATGGTGGTAAAGGCTTTCATGACAGTACCCGCTTCAACGTTCTGCGAAAAAGTTCGTTTCGCTTTGTTGAAGATGTAACTATACACATCTCGTTCCGTTTCCGACAGCTCCACATCGACAATTTCGACTTGCTTAGGTGGTAGGAGCACAAGCGGTTTGCCGTCGGGCGTTTTCATGTCCTTTGTACGTCGTAAGACGAGAGGCTCTAGCACTGTTTGCACAACATCCAAGGCCCGCATGAAGTCTCCCGATTCGAACGGCACAGTAATAAATGTTCGCCAGAACGAAAAGTTGTTCCAAGGCTCCACGCCTAGGAATCTGACAAGACTAAACAAATCTTCTAGTTTGTTGACGATGGGGGTTCCTGTCAGAGCCCATCTATGGTAGGCGGATATTTCATAGCAAGCCTTTGCAGTCTTGGATGATCTGTTCTTGATATGGTGTGCCTCGTCGATAATAATGCGGAAGAACTTCAGGGAGAAGAGCCCATTGTGAAAGCTCTTGTCTCCTTTTCTGGCAGCTATGCTACTGAATTCGGATAGAACAACTCCATAACTGGTAATCACCAGGTCCGGAGCGTTGGACGCATTGGAAGCACAGCAGAGTGCCTGCAGATTACTCGACTTCTCGTTGCCGTAGTATAACTCAATCTTCATCGTTCCGTCCTTGGAAGCCTTCACCGCTTCACTTTGCCATTGCGACAGTAGCGACATGGGTGCAACCACCAACGTTGTGCATGGCGCATCAAGCACCGATTCTGAGTTCTTGCCCAGTCTAGTAAGCTGATTCACGCTAGAGAGCTCAACAGCTGCTCGGCGAGCTTCAAGTGCGATCTCGGATCTGTGCGTATGCACCAAGCTTAGCATTTGGATGGTCTTGCCAAGACCCATTTCGTCGGCAAGAATACCACCCAGACAATGTTGTTCTTGAATTGGGAAGTCAAGGGACAAGTCGCCAGAGTACGGATTAACGTAGAACTTCGGCTGCCCCTCGACCTGAGGTACGTTTTTATCATCGACATCTTTCAATGGCCAATCGTACTCCTCCCAAAGAGGGTGCATGGATGGCTCCCGGTTGCTTTTCTCGTCCTTCTCTTTTGCCATCATCCAGTGCAGCGCTTGTTTCTGGTATGACCGCAGTGTCATGGCAAAGGTATCTGCTGGCTCGGCTTCTGGGGTGCTGAAATCGAAGGACTGGGCCTTCTTGTAAAGCGCATCGAGCTGATCCTGTTCCAGCTCTTCTCCTTCCTCAGTCTCTGATGACTGGGACGAGCCCGCTTCTTTGCCGGTTCCATTCGTATCCCCATTGGCCTTCTTCGCCTCCTTTTGCTTCTGTTCGTCTTGCTCGGCAGCTTGGAGTAGCCCCTTGCGGCCATCTTTGGCAGCATCATTCGACATAGTGGGCTGTAAATTGATCTCTTGAAACAATTTGACCAGAGCGACTTGTCGCAGTCGAAGCGTTTTCTCATCGTTTGTCTCGTTTTGCTCGAAGAAAGCAGTCGATCGGTCGTCGGCGAGTTTGAATGAGCGGTTGAAAAAGGCAGAGTCAAGCAATGAGCATCGCAATTGTAGGAAAATCGTGTCGTTCGTTCGGAGTCTCTCAGGGGCGTAGACCACAGTTCCTTCGAATTTGCACACCTTTTCGTCGATTAGAGCCGAAACCCAATTCGCTGTCTCCTTCGCTAGCCGCCCAACTTCTGATCCGTTTTGAGTGGTGAAGCGCACGATAACATCGACTCGCCTCGCAGCAGCGGCGGCAAATCCTCGTGAAGGTGTAACTTGTCCGATTTTCCCCTTCCCTCTGACAGATTGGGGTGGCTGTAACTTTTGTCGCTCGATTTTCACGATATCGCCGTGCTTCAACACGTTAACTCCGCTTCTTGTAGCCCATCCTTCAACACCAAACGCTCCTATGTATCGTTGTTTCGGCATTCTTTGGCTTGTCTTGATACTTGGTATGCGTTCGTTGGGGGCGCTTGGCGACCGACTGGAGCTGGCGGTAGGGGCAGGCCTTAAGGGTGCTTTCCATGATGGCTTCTTTACAAATTTCTTGTATGTTCCATCAAAGTACATATTAACCGCTCGTTCGAGGTCGTTTCCGCAGTGGTCTCTTATGGCCGAGAGAACGTCAGTAGAGACCTTGTCACCGACGAAAGCCTCGAATGTCTCTTGATCAAAGGAGACAGACGACTCCTGTTGGAGCGTCGGTGGCCGCGACGGAGACGTTACAGGGATATCGTCGTCGTGTATTTCGTCTAAATCATCTTTGTATTCATCTTCTTCCTCGATATCGTCTGCATCTTTAAAGAACCGTTTCGGTTGCGGTAGTGGGGAATGGTCATGAGAGACAGGGTCTGAAGAAAGTTCGTCTGGGTCTGCAAAAAACCTTCTTCTTTTCGCGGGAGGTTCTGGATCTAAATGATCATCAGGGCGCTTTGGTTGGTAAGAAAGTGTCATGACTAAAGACCTTTTCTCATAGAGCGTTTGGCCAAAAATGTTGAAGCCCCCCAAATGAGCTCTTTCAGGTCGGAGCTGGACTTTCTGGGAGACGCGACAAACCCCTGCAGGCGCGACTGCGCGTGGAAGTGTCACCTGATCCCGTGTTTAAGTGGTTCCTTCCATCTCGTCATTTCGTGTTAATTGATGTGGCTGATTCTGTGGCGCGGTAGAGCTCGACGTCATGAAAAATTCACTGAAGGCGATTGGAAATCCGACGTCTATGGGTGGCCGTGTCTAAGTCGTACGACCGTCATGTTCACTGTATCACGATCAATTGCATTGTTATTGAGATGATAACAGGGTTTGAAACACAATTGTACTTTAACAATCGTTGAGGACTCATCATTCTACAATGTATCGCCCAAGAATATTGGGCCAGAGCCTTCGGGGCTTCACCCAAGCCCGAACATGTCGTCGAACATATATCACAGATGCTGATGTTGAATCTGCGAGAAGATACTGCTTGACACAATTACAGTAAGCTCAATCGTAAAATTCAAGGATCTACTCTGACAGCTCTCAGAAATAGCGACTATGATGCTCATCTCATTCGCCGCTTTGTCCCCTCTCCAGTACAAGACACCTACGCTGCTCTCCGTACCCTCAACCTTGAGCTCGTTCGCCTCCCTGAGCTCGTTTCTAACCCTACGATTGGATCCTTCCGAATGAAGTTCTGGCAAGAATCCATTGACAACACTTTCGCGGGTCGTCCCCCTCGCGAACCCATTTGCATCCTCCTTCACAAAGGCCTACAAGATCTGGAGGCCCGTGATGGCAATTCTACCAAGAAATCCATAAAATTTTGGATCTCAAGATTAATAAAAACCAGAGAAAAGCATATGACAAACAGGCCTTTTGCTAATTTGGCGAGCTTGGAGGAGTATGCTGAGAATACATATTCGACTCTCATGTACACGACATTGGCATCACTTCCACTGAGATCAATGCATGTCGACCATCTCGCAAGTCATATCGGAAAGGCCTGCGGTATCGCTGCGGTCCTGCGTGGTATCCCTATTCTGGCGGCACCTCCCCCTCCAGTAAATACACCTTCTGGTCAGGTTCCAGCTGTGCGGGAGCCTGCGCTTCTTCTACCATTGGATGCCATGGCTGAAGCAGGTGTTAAAGAAGAGGAGGTCTTTAGGCAAGGACCCAATGCACCCGGACTTCAAGATGCTGTATTCCAGGTCGCGACACGAGCCAATGACCACCTCATCACGGCCCGAGAGATGCTCAAGCGGCTCAAGGCAGGAGAGGATCCAGGTCACGAATTCGAGCATCAGGGAGAAGCTGAGCATTTCTATACCGAGGGGAACGACACATTGAGAGAGATCCGACAGGGATTTGGAGTGCTTCTTGAAGCTATCCCTTCGGCACAGTACTTGCAACGTCTAGAGCAAGCAAATTTCAACCCATTCGCTGTCAAGACAGCTGGCTGGAAACTGCCGTGGAGTATCTGGCAGGCCCTGTCTAAGGAGCGAATCTAATATGTAAAACCACCAATCTCGAGATCTGCCTCGACTGTACTATATCGAAAAGCCTGTAACATAGAAGGCATCGTGTTTAGAATATTATGAATGACGATGAAATCGACCATAATCCAACAGTGAATGCATTGTGTTGTTGAACAGATACCTACCTATCTAAATGCCCCCCACATGCCATGAGCTCCCGCTGTCGAAATGGCTAATCCTCGGAGCCCAAAATTCGAGATCCGCCAGAAATTCAGCCAGCTTGGACGACATCGAAATATTCCGCGACAACATCATTCTTTCTGTAGATGTCATCACCAAGATGCTCTACGAATTAATCGCAATTGTACGAGCCCCTTCCTTCTCTGCACATGTATTCGAGCTAACCGAAATTAGGTCCGACCGGGCAGCCTCTCCGAGGTGAAGGAGTGCGTTCCTCACATCGAATCATCCACCGATCCTAGCTAACCAACGCAGAATCGCCCAAACCGTCGGTTCCCTCGTCCTCAAGAATGGCGGTGTCGTCCGCGGTCTCGCCAACTGGGGTGTCTTCTCCCTACCGAAGCCTATCTCAGTGCATCAGATGAAGCACACACACGGCCATTACTTCGTCATGCGATACGATGCTGCCTCAAAGGTTCACCAAGACGTACGAAACACATTGCGCCTTGAGCCCCGTATGATTCGCGCCGCACATGTCAAGCTCGGAGACGGAAAGCTTGAGTCATTAGCTAGATTTGGACCACCCAAGTGGAAGACGACTGGCAGTGAGGCATAGGGGAGAAGGAAAGATTTGAAGATATAAATGGATGACAAACGGCTTTAATACCGACAACGAAGGAGCAGGAAATCTTCTTGTAGGATACATGGACGATTCTCAAATGAGAGTGTGGGTGTCAGAGTCCGAGAAAAGACTCGGCCCTATGCTCAGGCATCACACGATGCTGTGTACAAAAAAGACGCTGCGTCTAAAGACAGTGGCCATGGTTGTATGAAATATTATAAAGCTCCAAACTATTATTCGTCTCATTATGTACTTGTCACGTTTTCGAGGACCTAATAGGTGGACGAATCTCATCGAGGGTTCAAGACACAAAATCACACAGAAGGACTGGTAACATGAAGCTGTTCTATTCTGTTACTGCATGTCTATCATAAGTCATCAATTACAACCACACCGATGGTCCGGGTGCTCTTGGTTAACGCCGTCCTTCTCGAAACGCGACCCGCTTCCCATGCGTTCGGTTGGCGCCTAAACGATGTACCCTGCCTGTATACAGTGGCATGTGGATATTGGAATCGGAGTTGTAGGAGCCCATGTCTTCCATGGGCTCCGTTTCGTGTTATGAGCCAATGTGTGTGCCGCTTCCCTAGTTGTCAACGTCCATGCCATCGGCCTTACCAATGCCTTGCTCACGACACCAATCCACAAAATCGTCAATCACACTTGGCCAGGCGCCATCCTCATTCCAAAATGATAGTGACTCGTCAGATAAAGACTTGAGGGCAAACTCGAGTGTCATGTTCCACATGTCTTTGTTGACCGAACGAGTCCATTTGGCATTGAGGAAGGACTTCCACAATTCCAGCCAGTTGCGGTTTGGTGTCTTCCACTCCATTCCCGGAGGGGCAAATAGGATATCCCAGTAAACGACCGCAGTCTCAACGTTCAGTGCTTTCTGGTCGCCATCTCGACCAGCAACAAAGGTATGTCTATAAACCTTCTTGAATAGCGTCGGGTCAGAAGAGAGGGATTTGGTCAGTTTCCGGAGATGGGCGGCATGCTCTTGATGTGTCGTTCCAGCTCTGTACCAAATCAGCAATGAATTCACAAAGGAGTCTGCCCATATATTGCATTCGGCGTCAATAACAGGCTTGAGTGCAATCTTACCCAGTCACTTTCCAGCCATCAACGTAACCTTTTCTGGTAATGACGCCCACAGATGGAGCCTGGAGAAGTTCAAGCGCAACAAGTAGCTCAGCGTTTTCGATGTTGACTTGCAGCTTCTCAGTGAGGTATGACATTGTAGAGTCGAGCTCCAGTTTGTCTTTTTCATCGCTAGAGTCTAGTTGAAGATATAAGCTAGTGAACTTGACGAACTGGAGGACCAAAATACCTTGCAGTTGAGTAAATAGCTTGTCTAGCGATACTTCCAGAGGCGATGGGCCTTTAGTGTCTCCATTGGATGAAAAGAACCTATTCGATATATGTCAGTCGATATCGCAAGGTATTGTTGAAATAGCGAAGGGTTCTGAGCAAAGGGCCAGTGCAATGGCCAACAATAACTATGCGTGCTGCTGTGGCCATCTCAGCCAACACAAACACAACTATTGGACACCAAGGTGATATACCGAGATTTCGAATCCGTTCGTGTTTGTTCAGATTCCGTCTGATGAGACGGTCGAGGGGTATCTTTGCCGGCCTCCTTGGTAGAGGATAAGATAGGAACCCCGGTCTTGATGCGCTTCTTGAAACTTTTCCATCCCATCTTCTTAGCTGGCCGGACTGTGCTTGAGTGACTATATTAAGGTCACAAAGCGCCGAATGGGCAAGGGCTCTGAAGAATAGGAGGGGTTGAAAGTTTTGTAACAACGTAAGAGGCATCTGTACAAGCCCTATCATGGGTGCCAACAACTTCAAGATTCCCATGGTTCTCATCTGGGAATTTGATAGAAGCATAAGCACCACATGGCCTGAAGGTAACGTATTCAAGACCCCTCAATAGCACCAGATCTACAAGTAACCTTGTCTAAGACTATCGGCGTCTTTGTCGGTCATACTTTGCAAATGAGACGGGCAATAGTGGGCCAGGCGACAGTGACAGGATGGATACAATGGGCAAACAATAGTCGGAAGCTGCTCAATATAGACATATCCGTATCCGGATGTAGCAGGGAGCATTGTACCAGTGGACATAGGCGACGTGTATCATGACAAGCATAAAGAATAGAAAAAGACGGCAGTAACTTACGTATCGACAGCTTCGTTGAGCTTGAACCCGGCATTCTTGAGGTACTATTAAAGTGGATGTTAGCAACGCAATGCCGTACAATCATGATGATACAACTCCTGGCTAAATAGGCGCCGCTGAAACACAGGCCGATGCACCCATAGCCCAAGCCATGCCGTGTAGAGCAGTAGGTTGTCATGAGGTTTATCCGTGTCAAGGACCAGCTTGGTTCGCGATGATCGGCATAGGTAAGGAAGGTGAACACGGAAAATACGTACACGGGTAGCCTGTCGCTCTGATTGACCAGTCAGAGCTACGAACTGGGCGATGAGAACCTTCTGCTGGGCAGCGGATGGTGGAGGCATCTTGACGGCTTTGGATTTGTGGCTAGTTGGCAAGGCTCTCTAAGGATATGGAAATCGAGTCGTCAAGCGGGTTGTTGGGATACTCGAGCGTCGGCCGGCAGGGTCGAACTGTTCCACGGAGGATGCTCGGGGTTAGGCTCCTAGTGGTGATCGAACGGTGAAGATGCTTGGTTCGGTCGTGGTAAGATGGCGCAGAGTGAGGGTAGGAGGATGAGGGAGCGTTTATCGGAAGGAGTTCCCCATGCGGAAGATGCGCCGCTGCGATCGAGTTCAGTTCGAGAGGGAAGGCGGAAAGTTGTTGTTGGAGACGAAGAAGAAGTGTAGATGGAGGGGTTGAGCTTTCACTTCGCGACAAGGCTGTGATCTTAGCTGATGGTGGGGTTGAAGTTTAGGTGACGAGCGGGGCTTGGCTGTAGATGCCTTACGGGTGTATCCGTTATTCACTTATATAGGTACCTAGGTATGATATGAGATGTCTTTGATCCCTTGGTTGGATCACACTTGTGATAAAGAAATTCTGACTGTAAAAAATAACGTTCATAATACACCTCGAATTATCTATTCAATTTTTCTTTGGAGTTTCGTGAATGATGAGCATAAAAACCCCTAAAATCCGATTATCGGCTCTGAGCCAGTAGTCGAGTTATAGTTCGATTGAGTTCTGGAAGGGTTATTTCGCACGTGAGTCTACGAACTACCTTGTATAGCACTTGAGTTGAAATTTCTAATTAACAGAAAATCTCGTGCCAAATTCAGATGATTCTATCTTTTAAGTATTCCAGTAGAGATGAAGTTGTCATCCATCTATGATGGGCGTTGGTGGTTCCGCACTGTATTTTATCTCTTTTAGCTCTAGTTTCAGCGACTTACAGTGGATATGTATAGTGCACATATCCATATAGTGAGAGCCCCCGCCTGTGTCATGACGTCTGGGCCCAGTCTAAGCACTTGACGCGGTTTTGGTTCACGACGCGTTCCCAAAAAGATTGATATCGATTAAAATCACAAGCTCCGACGGTCCAAGTTGCAACACCACAGCAACCGCCAGACAAAAGGGACTGAAGATGGCCTCACCTCATACGAACGAAGAGGAAGACATACAAATAGATCCAGCAGAACCTCTCAAGGGCATGGTCGTCTGCTGTACAAGTATTCCTGCTGAGCATCGTGTAAGTACCGTTCAGACTCGTCAGTCATCATCATGAGTCCTGTTTACTGACCCATGATGCCTAGACCAGCATCGCTTCCAAAGTTGCCGAGCTTGGTGGTATTCATAAATACGATCTCACACCCGACGTAACCCATCTTATTGTTGGTGACTACGACACACCCAAATATCGCCATGTCGCTCGTGAACGCCCCGATATCAAGGCAATGGATGCCGCCTGGATCGAGGAACTTAGCGAGATATGGAAGAACGACGAAGAGATCGACTATCGGCAGCTCGAGAATAAGCACCAACTGAAACCCCTAGAGAAGCGAGGCATCGATCCTACAGTCCAGCCACAACGAGGAGAGCCAGCAAGAGATTCACTGCTGATTTGTCTGACTGGTTTCGGCGACCAGAGGGACGAAATTGCAAATAAAATCACATCGAATGGAGGCTTATATACAGGCGACTTGACGAGACGGTGCACACACCTAATCGTCAACAAACCAGAAGGCAAGAAATATACTGCAGCCAGAGCATGGGGCATTCACCCAGTCACCCTCGCCTGGCTTGAACAATCTATCTCTCGAAGGATGATCCTGGAAGAAGCCAAATTTGACCCGACATTACCTCCCGAGGAGCAAGGGAAGGGCGCATGGGTTACAAGAGAACTGAAACGTACAATGAGTAAGCGATCCAAGTCTGCCATTGCAGGTGGCGCTGAGGAGGGCCCTAGGAAGCTCAGGAAGACTGCCAGCATGAAGCTCGGTTCACAGCGTAATAACATCTGGGGCGATATTCTCGGTCGATCAACGTCAAGAGATTATTCCTTCGCTCAGGAAAACAAGGAAGACGGAAACCAGGCTCAGGTCCAACAGCCACAGCGTGCAGAAGCTCAGCCGGAGCCACCAGCTCCTGTAGTCCCAGAAGAAGATCAGGGCATTTTTGGGAACTGTTTCTTTTACATACATGGATTCAACGCACAAAGAACCTCCGTCCTAGAGCAAACGCTCGTCACCCTCGGGGCAACTATCTGCTCTTCATTGCATGAAGCCGCTCTGGGAAGAACTCCAAAGCCACCCCGCAGCCGGTTTCTGATTGTTCCTCAGACATCTCAGCCTGACACTCACCCTCAGGAAACTTACGATAACCTCCATGTTGTAACAGAATACTATATCGAAAAGTGCCTTCACAACAAGCAATACTTTGATCCCGGAGAACATGTCCTCGGTCGACCCTTCACCTTCTTCCCCATACCAGCGTTTTCAGATCTTATCATATGCAGTGCTGCTTTCACAGGAATCGAGCTCAATCAAGTTGCTAGAGCCGCTGTTCAGCTAGGAGCTAAGTTTGATGGAGAGTTTCGTAAAACTACAAGCGTCCTGGTTTGCAAGGACATCACTTCTATGCGCAAGGAGAAGTTGCGCGTGGCTCTTAAATGGAGCATTCCTGTTGTTTCAGCAGATTGGTTCTGGGAATGTATCCGTACAGGCTTCAAGGTCCCTCTCGACGATTACATATTTCCTGAGATTAAAGAACGATACTCGGATACATCTCAGCCTGAACTTAAACCAACCTCTAGAACCGCCCCTGAGACACGATTGCGTGAGAAGTCCATGCAGCGCACTCGCTCAGAACCGGTGTCCAAGTCAACTAAAAGTCATATCACGAAACCTCCACACGGCGCTGGCGTCGATACCTCGGCATTTGATCATGATTCACCTGAAAAGGTCTCTCGAAAAATGACTGCCAAACCTGCCTCGGTCATCTCACCAGACTTTGTGACAGCACGCACTCACCAAACAACAACCAATACTCTCCCTAAGGACAAAGACTTTGACTCACCTCTTGCTGAGGTTCCTCAAGCACGTCTAAACAGATCTCCATCGCCCACCAAACACACCGCATTGCCTCGTACTCGCTCTGATCCCACGAGCAATGCTAATACTACAACTTCTCGCACTGAGGAAACAACAGACAATCTTCCAACTCCACAAGAAAATATAAAGCAAGCAAAACAACAGGAAAACGCAGAGCAAGCTCGTCTTCGCGCTAAAGCCGCAGAGCGCCAGGCCCTCTCTTCAAAACTCACCTCACTCATAGAGACCACAACACCAAATCTCCCCTCCTTCGCCTCCGATGAAACCGAACAGCCAGCTCCGAGACCTCGCAAGCGTCAGCTATTCGGCCGTGCCATCAGCAATGCCTCCAATGCCAGTAGTGTTGCCTCGCGCTCGGCGGCTGAGCTCCACGACGTATTTGGCGATGAGGACAAAGATCCAGAAAACCAAGAATCCGAGCCCCCAGCAACGCAGTTGGAATATCGCGACGATAAGGCGAAGGAGTGTCGAGCTGCTCTGATGAGTCGCATGATGGGCAGCGGTGGTGTCGAGGTGAAGGCAGCAGCGTCCACAGCAACGCAAAATATAGGGCCAGGACCAACGCGAACATTGAGAAAACGATAGGGATGAATATGTAGAAAAGGATGTATATACTTCATAATCTGTTCGGAGTTCAGTATAAACGGTCTGCTTGATTCAGGAAGAATACGATATTTGCCACAAGTATCACGATCTCTCCTGCAGATGAACCCTATCGTGTAATGCTTGTGCTTACACTGATTTCGGCGGCACGTTGCGAAACACTTGGTCTATTGGCCACGAAAGAATTAAAAGGAAATTGAGGCCATTTGTTCAGTCTAATCGATGCAAGGTATAGTATGTAATATGAGAGAGCTCTTCTCTAATAAACAGCTTTTCCTTTCCACCCATCAAGTTCTCTTTTCCATCCTTTAACCCCGAGCCAAGAAAAACAATCTTTCCGTGAGCACACAAAGTCCAGTGTTGGCTTGGTGCGAAGTGATATCCTCTATGAGTAAAGACAAATACTAGAAACGATAGGAATGAAACAAGTCAGATCCTGATTAAAAGGGGGGCAGATAGAATAGGGCTATCTTTGTCCCTCGAAGACGGTAGCTTGCGGTCAACAAAATTTATTCCACCAGCTGTTGATTAGAATCGCCTCGACCGGGCAATTGTTCAGAAACCATGGAATCCCACATGTTATTGAGTTGCTCACTATTATCCAGGTCAGTTCCCAACCTTGTCACAATTGTTCTCGGGGGCTTCACTTACGGGGCTCTCTTAGCCATTTTCATACCCCTTTCTCGACAGAAGAACAGGAAGCGGCGCATTGTACGTGCTCTTGGAAAAGACGCCATGACATCGCCTCGAGGCTTGCCATCCGCAGCAAGCTCTCCGGCATCCTTTTTCATAATGATGTGAACACGAAGTGCTTCGATACTCCATTCCATCTCCTCAATCTCTGTGAGGTTGACGTGGAAATCAATCTCGTCCCTAAACAAGCCCCATTTCGCTGGCTTCACATCTTTGAGTACTTGGTGTTGGAAACATTGTATCTGACCAACCCAGGTCCAATACTGAGTGACATTGATGTGGCTGGTATACAACCGATTCTTGACTACAGCAAGCCGCCAGTCGTACTTAGTGATGCTACCTCCACTGCATGAATCTGTGTCGGACCAAGCCTCGAAGTGAAATTCGTCATGTACGGGGCTTCCATGTGTAGGGGGCATGTATTTCGGCTTCTTGTTGAGGTGGGTGCTGAATGCTGGCTGGGGCCCAGGGGTAGGAACCGGCGCTGGTGCTGGCGCTGGTGCTGGGTAGCTTGGTGGTGCCTGGCCAGGAAGAGGAGAGTGGTTGATAAATGAATCCTCCCGAGGCGTAGTAGGAACAGAGTGCATAGACTTCCGCTTTTGGAGAGGTTTGGGTGTATTGCTAGGGCTGCCGTGACTCAAGCGCGCCTTCATGGCTCCTGAAGGACGTCCAATGTTCTTGAATCCATGCTTGTACCGAAGACTGGTGAGCTTGGAGTCATGATAGAAATCGTGAATTGTTCGCGGCAGGTTGAAGTTGTGTCCCTGCGTTTGAATTAGTTCGTGAAGTCGCTGTCGCATCCAGTCAACTGGCGATATGTCAAGGTTGAACTTTTCAAGCTCCGATATTGTCTCTGAAAGGCGAAATAGAGTGTCGTATGACGTTATGCCACCTTTGCCGGCCTGGATGTATTTTTTGCCCAATAACTGATAGGGACTGATTGGGCCGTTTTCGTGGAATTCGAGAATTTTGATACCACGGTTGACCTGTCTGCCAATTTGATACTTTGAGGAACCACCCTTATCCTGCTTCGGGCCTGCTTCAATGGCAGCCTGGTGTTTCTCACGCCATCGAGCAAGCTGTGGTTCAATAAGTGTCTTGACGTTGGGCCAGTTGGGCTCCCAATAGGGATGTTCCTCATTAATCTTGACCAATGGCACCCCAGCGACGCATTCAGGATAGGTGTAAACATTTCCGTCGTTCTTGAGGACCATGTTCTCTCGGGTAATCTCTTCCAGTGGTTGGGCAGGAGGAGATTCAGGTGGCTGCGATGAAGGGTCCAGGGACAGAGATGGTGGAGTTGGTCTTCCTCGATCACTAGATGGAGGTCGACTTCTCACATTGGCCGGCGTAAAACCAGCAGCCACGCGATACTCCTGTGGAGTGTGTATTTGCTCAGGCTCTCGTGAAATATGAGCTGGATCAGAACCGCGATATTCTCTGGCAGGGCCATCAAGCTCTGTTGAGGGATGGAGGATTTCATGAGGACTGCGGCGCAGAACACCTGAGGGAAGCACAGAACGTGATGTTTCCAGGGGCCTGGATTGAGGATATATTGGTGTCGGTAAGGGCGAGTCCACGGGGTCAATCATTCGTTCCGGGGCATAATCTGACCTGGGAGCCGTTGTCGGTCGGCTTGAGGGTCCAGGGGGAGCACCATAGGCTGGTCTGTGAGACATTTCACGAGGGCGTTCGGCGATTTGGATTGGTGCTACTTCGACAGTCCGTTCTGGGGCCCTTGCAGCGATCACATCATGGAACCGTTCATTAGGTCGATCTGGAACTTTCTCGGGTTGGCGTTCAGGGCGCCGTTCTGGCTGTGGTGCAGTGGTCCAGGCTGCTTGACGCTCAGTTTGTGACGCAGGTTGGGGCTCAACTAGTCGTTCAGGCTGGTTTTCGGGTTGCCTTTGGTATTGTCGCTCGGGTTGTCTCTCAATTTGTCTATCCACTTGTCTCTCAGACGGTAGCTCAGGGTTTTGTAAAGTGGGTTTTGGCGAAGGTGGCCGATAGGGCACAGAAATCTGTTCATCGACCCGCCGAGGTTCTGGTTGACTTGTTTGCTCAGACCTCGGCTGAACTTCAACGGTCTGATGTACTGTTTCTGAGGATCGGTCTGGAGAAGTCTCTTGGGCTCCATCCTCCAGCTGCTTCTTCCGTTGTGCCCTCTCCCTCGATGCCAGTATGTCAATCGTGTCTCCTGAGGAACCATGGCATCCCTGGCGATTCCATTCACAGTTGCCACACTTCTGAAAGAGATCCCCGCCGACAATGATGCAGTCGTCAAAGGCACCTTGGTTCTTGTCGCAAGACAGGCACCTCTTGGCCTGTATCGCCCCGGTCGCTTGAATCATACAGGAGAGCCATTTGACCCCCTTCGCCTCAGTTCGCTCGTAAATGCCTGCAAGATGTGTAGTGTTGAAGCGTCGTCCTCGGCGGATCTTGACGGGTCTTCGGATCTCCAATTCTTGGATACCCTCAACCCATTGGTTCCAAGGCTCTATCTGTTCCACGGGTCCAATCACATTGCCATCAGCATCAACAATATCAACGAGGCTCTCAGCTCCCCTATTATCGTGGTGCTCAACGCCTTCCATACGATCCTCGTCGTCTTCTTCTTCTTCAGGTCTCTCCGCTACCACTGCAGTTCCATTAGTAGGCTCTGCTTGTGGGGTCGTTCCATTGAAGCCTGAGGATACCTCTGGCAACATTTCGGGTAGAACAATGCCTTCTGATTCGGGTCCGAGATGGTCTGGGGCATCAGGATCCTCTCCTCTTTTTTGTCTAAAGAATCGACGCATTTTGAACCAAATATCATGGAGTGTTTCTGTTCTCTTCTGGCGTGACGCGCGGTAGTCCTGCTCAATGCGCTCAAGTCGACTGGCCTTCTCCTCGCACTCATCCGTGGTGCGTGCCAGTTCAGCCTCGACTTTGGCGAGTTCCCTAGCCAGTCGGGATTGAGATTCTTTCAGTTGACTTCGCTGTCCTGTAAGGTCACTGAGTTTCAATCTGACTTCGTTAATCGAGAGCTGGAAATCCTTCTCAATCTTTTTGTTTTCTGCATCCTTCTTGCTGCGAAGGTTAACCCAGAAATTGCGTTCTGTCTCATCCCAGACAGACTTTTGCTCCCCCTCTGGGAGAGAGTCCCAGACATCTTCTCCTGTGGCCATCGTGGGCCCGATGGTTCAAACAATTGCTTATCACGGATCTGCAATAACAAGAAGACTTCAAGGTAATCCCAATATCAATCAAGATGAAGTATGAGCAGTAGAAGCTTTGATGATTGGATGCATGAACTCGCTACTGGGTTACACGTGACGGCGTCTGGTTCAAGGAAATGAGCAGGCCGCAGACGGGCGAACGCGTTTCACTACCTAGGTGTTGTGCAGATGGTCGCAGGAATATGTAAATCAGTGGCTCTGATCCGATTGCCCAAAGGCTGAAATAGAGTCGTGGGGCGCGTGCTGAAAGCGGGCTGTAATCGGACTAAATCACCCCAAAAGTCGAGCTGAGGTGATAGGCTGAAAAAAGGAAAAGAGTTTGGCGGCGGAAAGCGCGTGAGATTAAAAAAATATACATTTAAATCTCGAAACTCTGATAGAGCGAGGCGTGTTGCGACCAGCGTGTATCGGTCTAAGGAAAGATGATAGTGGTGGGTTCAATAGGGAGGGAGCTGGCCTAGCATGAATGCTGAAGCATGAAAGTGACAAATTCCCTTGTCACCCAAAGCTCGTTAGTGGCCGAATTGCTTTCTTTTTTCTCGCGGCCGCTGTCGATGGGCATGGGCCTGTCGAAAAAGAAGCGGGTTTTGGTTACAGAAGCTGGCCTCCTCAAGTGCCATTCAACACCCCAGCTCAGTCGGAACTGCAATCGGAATTAGATCGCTGTTGCGCAAATGAGCACACGGTTTCGCAGCGCGGGCCACTCACTATCCCCTGCAGAAAGGTACAACCTCACTGACTGAGAAGGACGCGATCGAATAGTTTCAGGGTGTTTTTGAGGTAAAGGGGAGGTGCAGCTGTGTTGCACAGTTTGTGGTACGCGATGCGCCTTGGAACGGGCGTGGTATGAATGATAAAGTTTTTCTCTGGGAGATACTCCGTAGATAGGCCACGATTGGGGGATTGGGGGCCGAGAATAATGTGCGCAAGGACAAGGAGGGACAAAATTGATTGCTTGTAGACAAGGAAGAGGTCGGATAGATTAAGTATAAAAAGAGTATTCGCGAATAAGAGTAAGCTCAGACGATCACCTCCAAGCGGGAAAGTACTGTAAAGGAAAATCGGGTAAGAGTCAGTGTCAGTGACGTGGGAAGGAGGGTAGATAGTAGTAGCAAGGTAGGTAGTAGATAGTCGACAATCCAGTCAAAGTCAGTGAATGGGAGGAGTGGAGGGCCATACAGTAGTAATAAAGGGAAAGGCTGACTGTAAGAGGAAAATGAAATGGGAATAGTATAATTAGGCAGAAGAGGAGGGAAGGGAAAGAGAGTTTGGGTCAAAGTAAGGTTAGGTAAGGTAAGTTTAATATTATTATGCATTTTGCTTGACAAAGCTCACACGGGAGTGACTGACTGACTGACTGACTGGAAAGGGAAGTGCTACAGTACCTATGAGCTATCTCACCTCACCTAAGTATGGTACCTACCTACCTAGACCACTTGGCCTGGGCTGGCAGGCACCTAGGAGGGATGGATGGACTAGCAAACAACCAACCGAAACCACCGCAATGGGGCGAATGAGAGGAGAGCACGAATAAGGTGTGAATGCATATTACAGAAAGCTATTAGCTCTACCGGTAGTAGTAGGCCGAGTTAGTAACTAGTAGGTACCTGCCGACGTGAGGTTGGGAGGTATAGGTCGGTTGGTATGGATCCGTCCTAAACGTAAAAGCACATGTGTGTCAAATCAAACCTCACCTTACATCAGGTAGTTGTGCGGCCAGGTACGTGCACCAGACTTATGAGGAAAAGTACTGCAAGTCTCTTTTCTTCTCCCTACTAATGCAAGTCTGTAGGAGGATCCTTTTCTTTCCTCTTTGCTAACTTATTTCCCGTCTCAGCTGCTTTCGCGCGCTTTGTTTCCGCTAGATCCTCGTGGACCCTTGCACCGATCGACCACTCACAGAGGTTGGACTGGTATCTTAGTACCTAGTCTGTAGCTTGTCCCAAGAAAGTACCTAGAGGCTAAGGAATAAGAATTGAGTTCGACAGCAGTTGAAGCTACCTCATCACTTGAGAAACCAAATGTCATAGTACCTACGTGACAATATAACTCTCGTTTTCTTACCAACTTAGGCACCAAGGTATCGAGGAAATTCCCCCATGTTCAATCAAGCACGTGTCTGTCATATGCTACATACATCGCCTGATCAACTACATTACGCTGCTACATAAGTCCTAGGCATTTTGATTCAATCTCCACCTGTTGGTTCTGCTTTCACTTCTCCATTATAAAAAAGGTACCCAGCGTCCGGTACCGAACCATGCACGAAGCGAGTAAAACGTAAAACTCGACAGGCCACCCCCTGCTTCCGGTGCCTTTTTCGCTCTAGTGCCTTATCACGTGCGAGGAAACTATACGCGGTGACTCCAGCATTAAAGCGAACGAGGAAGGAGAGAAAGTCGAAATCACAAGTCAGCCTCATCATCAACGTCCAGAGCATTTATCGATGAGCTTTTTTTGTGGTTCCCCCTGAGAAGATCCGAGCTTGATGGAATCGATGAGCTTCAACAAGACTCCGTTCTAAGCAACACGCATACGCGACCCTGTCGCTGTTATTTACCCGCAGGTTATACCTTGGTACTAATCAGTTATCTTAAGTCCATACCACTGCACCAAATTACACATAGTCTCGAGCCCGAAACGGATATATGGAGACGGTAATAATGTTCGGCTCCGCGCTTCCTTATTTCCCTGCGACCAACTTTGGTAGCGGTAGCCCAGCGTACTACTAGTACTGTAGTATAGCTCTATAACAGAGGGAATGGACTTATATACGAGCAGCTGCCCTGGTCGTGTTTCCTTAGTTCAGTTGTCGTGGTTGGTTGGCTACATTACGTGCGATTTGGCTCCCTCCAATTCCGTCCCGGCCCCCTTCACCCTCACTCAATCCATCGAGAGTTCTCACAGTACAATACTTTGTCACAACAAGATAAAAGCCAGCGACGCCAGCTGACACCGTCCAATGAATTCGGCACTGTAGTATATCGTCTCCACGCCCCCTTGATCCTGTGGCGCCGGGTCCCATGCTGACACGATAGTGCTTGTTAAGAGATACAGTACCTACCTAGACGGGGAGCATCAACTAAACTTATTAATATTCTTGTGTATTCATGCATGCATACTACGTTGTACTTCCTTGTCGATATCGCCTATACATATTGTTGCCTGTCCCGCGTGCGGCACATGTCTCTAAGCTGGTTGTGATCTCATCCTTCACAGTACAGTACTAATTGATTATGTACGAATATGTTTGCACATATTAGACCTATGTTAGTTAGTTCCTGGATATAACCTGGTTTTCATTATCATCGCCGATAGGCTTCGGAGACGGCCGAGATGGGAGGTGGGGAATTGAATATCCATTCGTCCAGTGACATGACCTCTCCACTAACATGCTCTGCCAAGCTACTACGAATATCAACCCGAAAGTTTCTTACCGACACGAGACTTCGTTCTCACCAATCCCAACTCGGTATAATAACACGGATCGCTCAGCTTAAGCCTGTCTAGCTCATGTATCATAAGCCTATCTGGCCGACTATCAGATCAGATCATGCCAGCCAGCCATCTGGTAGTCCAAGAACCACGATACGATCAAAAATTCAATCCATGGCAAGCGTTGCAAGTATAGTCTCAGTAATATATAAACTACCTATATGATCCATTATATGCAAAACTCGCAACAACTACAATGTCGTTGTCCATCCTGGACTGGTCATCAAGGTTCCCTCCCCTTATTAACAAGCGTCTCTTGCTTCCCCCAGGCCTTCCATTTGCCCGTCGGTTTTCGTTACCCCCAGTTGTGGCCATCCAGGCTGGTCACACCTATACAGTCCATTAAAAACGCCGCGCAATGTAAGGATTCTAAAAGCAAAACAGCCCAATGTTTCGTGTCGCTCGACAAGAGCGCCATGAACTGCGCGACACGCGCTGAATCAAAACAGAAGAAAATGAAGTCTCGTTAATGGCGTCAAAGTTGTTCTGGTGGTCAGAGCGTTTAGTACTTGGCCGAGTATCGTGCCGCGCCTGGCGAGTAAGGCAGATCATAGGAGCTGGATCGAGCATAGGGATCCTCCGAAAAGACAGTCGCCCTTCGATCTTCCTCTGGCAGAAGCTCCTTGACCTCCCAGTTGTTCATCCTTGTGCCAACCGAGAATTCAAGATCTTCCTTGGTGATCGAATCCCAGTACTGTTAAAATATTAGTAGCGAACCGCAGAGTTTCCGGTTCATATTTGACATACCTTGTAAACCATCATTACGCCCAGCAAATTACAAACTGTCGCAAGGAACAGGCCGTCAAGATAATGGCTGATAGCGACACAGATCTTTGAACTGAAAGCGTAGAGAAGGACCTGACCAGCCACAAAAAAGAAGATGCCAAACGCAATATCGCCAAGAGGCCATCGGTCCTGCAGTGTCCTAGTCACGAGCAGAATCTGCATGGCCACGTACACGAAAAGCTGCACAGCATTCAAGAGATATAGAACGACGAACAGTCCAACAGTGTTGGTAGGTCCAAGTCCAGCCCAGCTCTTGAAAGTCGCGAGAGAGACTAGGAAGCTGATGGCGAAAGCAGCCAGAGAACTGATGCGCATCATCCACACTGACAGAGGTGTTCCATCTTCATACAATTGGAATCCAACGAAGCCATTGATCAGGAGACATGTGATAACTGCACTGCTAAGCCCATTCTGCACACTGACAAAGTACGGATACGGGTCGCTTCCCGGAGGTGCAACACCAGCGTCGATAATGAGAGACATGGCAGTGAGAAGCATATAGAGGTAGAAGAAGCTGAGAATCTCCTTGCGACCAACAGCGGTGAACTTGCTACGGACGTGGAGAATCATAATGACGGTCATAATAAGCGCAACAATGTGCATCACCGACGCAGCGCCTTCGAAAATGATGGTGTTGGCAAGTTCGATATTGCGTGCATAGCATTCTGGCTGAATACCAGTTCGGCCGGTGGCTTGGAGCGTAGGTCCAACGGAAGCGCATAGTGGCAGAGGTGCCGTCTCACAGATCCAAGTGAAGTCGCCAAAGCCAGACATGATGGGCGGGTAGAGATCACTGCTCGGTTGTTGTTGCAGGAATTATGTAGATCCAAAAGTGAGCGAGAGTGCGGGGAACGGTGAATCGAATGTCGCGATAACGAGTGGCAGAGCGATTGTCGTCGAGAAGAGCGTTTATGTCGTCGAATCGATGTCGTCGAGTCGTCGAAAACCCTCAGCGCGATAATCAGTCGCTGACCCAATCCTTTCAATCGTCGTCGAAGTTCGAGGGCGAATATTAGGAGATATCCCCAACTACAGGGGGCTCAAATTTCGATCGGAATGCAATCACAACCCTTTACTGCGTAAAAGGGGGAGTACTTCGCTCGGTCGGGTAGCAAATGTCTCGTCCTGGACCGATGACTCGTCGGCGCCCCCTTTCTTCGACCTAGCGGCTAAAGAACCAAACCTGAAAACGAGAGGAGAGACAAGAAAACCGGTCGGATCTAAAACACCAAGAACAAAACAGATGCGATGCGATGCGACGCGACGACAGCGATGGTTTAATTCGAGGTATCGAAGCGAATGTGTTGCATGCCTCTGCTGCGCTTTAGGCTCAGGCGAGAGAGATGAGTGAAGGTCAGAAGAGACAAAGTGGAGCGAGCGGAGGATCTCGTTGCTGTGCCGTTGTTGTGGGAAAGTGGCAGAGGTGGAGAAGTAGAGGCGTTTGAAAAGTGGCTGGTGTGTTATATGATTGGTTCGTTTCTTGGCGTTGCTGTAGGGAGCGCATCATGCCCTGTTTGCCAGTGATAACCCTGCGACCCTGTACTATACGGAGTAGTCAACCTAAGATTTAGAGGCAGCAAAGATATATGACATGACCTTAGCTACATTGGCAAATTAGAACTGAATTTTTATTGATATGAATGATTCCAGCAATATCCGTACCGCTCCCTGAAATGCTTTCCATGTGGTGCTACGGAGTACCGAAGTTGGGTTTTCCCAAATATCACCACTTCTGTTTGGTGAATACCCTAGAGCAAACCCTACATTTGTTCTAGCACCTCACAAATCAATGGCGGCATAATTAGATTATGGGCTGTAGTCAGAAGGAGGGACGAAACTCAATCATCAAAGAGTTTATGTTGCGCGGCTGACGTTGCCACTGGCTGCTTGTATAACCCAATGACATGTGTTCAAACCACAGAAAAGTCATGTAAGTTGTATGCCATGATACAAGCTCCAGGTATTCGCATAAGTAAGTGCCAGCGAGTAAAACCACACTTGGACACACCATAATCCCATGTCGTCGAGTCACATAGAAACTATAGGCGCATATGTTGTCTAACCATAATGCCACCGACTAACAGGTAGGCTTCACGGGGCAAGAAAACACCGAACCTTGATATAAGGTGTCAAAATAAACTTAGTAAAGAACACCCTAAGCTTAGGCTAAATTTACGTGATATTTTTATCGCTTTAGGTCAAGGTCCTGAGTTTTATTTCCTCCCCTAGGCAGGCTACAAATACACTCATGACACCCGAAGCATCGTCACGAGTAAAGCGCCAATGATGTATAGCAAAATGTGATGTATGAGGCAGGGTTGGCGCCTTTGGCAGAACCCTCTGTTAATTGTGATCTATTCTAAGAGTCATAACTGACGTCCTCCGCGTCCGTCTATATACAGGCGATGTTGACGCCGACGTCATGCAGAGAAATCCGATGCTGGATGAACGCTGCGATATGTGATGAGCTTTCCGGTAAGAAGCTCAATGCATCGTGAAACATGCTTCATTGCCAACCTATATGGCATCGCAGCATTCATCACTAGAAAAACAAGCCAAACTCCAAGCCAAATGCGACCGAAAGCCCTGATGTCCTGATCCGTTTCCTCATGTAGTCCTATCCGGGCCTCAGGGGGCAACAAAACACCGAACCTTGAGAGAAACCTAAACTTAGGCTAAGTTGACCTATGTATTTTCATCCCTTAGGGTCAAGGCCCTGAGTTTTCTTTCCTCCCCTAGCCGGGAGACTGTTGAACCCTGGCCTATTTCTTTCCTTCCAAACGCCTATGCCATGCCATGCTGTGATGCAAACCCGACCCCAAAAATCTAACTTCATAAAAACAAGGATGCGATGATCCGTGGAAAAAATGCGGAATATACTTCAGATGCCGAATTGAAATGGCCTCAGAGCTGGGGCTTTTGTTGTGTGGTGTGGTGGTATTCATGAACGATCGCAGGGTAACCCTGCCATCCCTAAGACGGGTAGTGTCCCTGGGCGAGTCCATGAGGGGGGAGGCTCTGGGGGTGACTGCGGTTATAGACCGTAAATTCTGGGACAATGCCAGTTCGCAGGTCGTTTCGTCGTCCTAGTGGCTGATAGTGCATCTGTGTCGGGGGAACAGGCACAGCGAGATGATATTGATCAAGTGAGGCCGAAGGTGGGGGACACAAGAGAGTATTAACATGGCGCACAGGTTTATACGGACTAGGTCGCTGTTGCAGGAAGACACTCGGCGAGTTAGAAATGGGAGTGTGCACCAGAGGAGTGTGAACAGCCGATGCTTGACCGTATGCCTCAGCCAGAGGCGATGAGTTAAAGGGACCCAGACGTCCAGGACTGTGCTGCTTGTTTGGTGTACCGAAGTTAACAGGTGCCTGAGTAGGAAAGCCAGCTTGAGCCATGGTGACACCCGTTGTGGTGGGAAGCGATTGCTTTTGTACCATAGCGGCAGGGCCTGATGGGTAGACTGTTGACATGGCACGCATACTGGTCTGCAATGGAGGAAGCGAGACGTGAACAGGCTGGGCAACCTGCTGCGTAGGTTGAGGATACCCGTTGATATTGACATTGCCGTTGTTGAAGGGCGTCAGTGCAGGCTGGGTCTGGGGCTGCATCTGAGGCTGCATCTGGGGTTGTCCGGTCATGACAGTGAGATGGGGAACAGGCAGCCTCGCCGGCTCCACGATTCCATTGGACCGCGGGTTGACAGCTTGGACCATCGCGGGAGCTGGAACTCGTCCAGGGGGAGCAAGGCGCTTCGCGGGGTGTTCCATAATCTCTTCCTCGGGACTTCGCTTCCGTGAGACAGGGAACTGCAGGTTGGGCTTGGTAGCCAATGGAGAGGCGGTGTTGGAGTGGTATGCAGACCAGTTCTGGGAATGACTCGAGGCAGGTGAGTAGTTGGTCGTTGTAACAGCCGGAGTAGGGAGATTGGCGATGGGCTGCATCATACCCGTCGGTGAAGCGACAGGCGAGTGATGAGACTTGTTTGTTGGCGAAGGAATATGAATCGGGGATGCTGGCAATCGCACAGCTCGCTCGTAGTACTCGTGGAAGCAGGAAAGCTTGTCCAACCAGCCCTCCCATTGCGCCTTAGTAGCAACCAAATTGTATCGCATGTTGCTCAGAAACTCCACCTCCATGACATGGATCTCCTGCACAACGAAGCTTGACACTTCGGCCCAGGTCTTGTTCGTGTAGGTGTTATCATCCAAGACTGTGTGTGACAAGGTCAGTTGATGTTTGACACCCATGTTAACTCCTCACTTACATTTGTTCCCGAGCATGAGGGCCACAGTCAACAATCGATATTCACTGCCGGCACGACCTTTGATTTGAGGAGTTGACATCTTTAATCGGTAGATGAACAACAATGCCAATAGGATGACATTTTGGGTCACCTGTGTCGTAGACAACACGCTGTACACCCACTTCCGAAATTGGTCGTGGGGATTGGCAAGAGATGGTAACCGAGGGATGAGAGCGTTGGGGCCTCTGACACGGATCGACTCGGCCTGCTTGAGTTCCTCAATCGATTCGAACCAGAACAAGCAAGTCATCTGTTCTTGTTAGCATTTTGAGGAGTCCACGATGTGTATTGGAGATCGCATACCTGAGCAGCGAAATCGGCGAGGTTTCCACCCGAAGGGCTGATGCACTTGGGGATTTGCAGGCTGTGATAGACAAGCGACTCGGACTCGTCCCTGCTCCCTGACGCAGTCGATGCAGGCGTTGATGGCCCGATGGTCTGTCCCGGGGCTTGTGACTCTGCTGAGATTGACCCATTTCGGTGTTGAGAGACTTGGGACGTCGGATGTAAATTAAGCTGAGGCTGTGCAGGTTGTGTCGATGGTTCATGCTGGTAGTAATGGTTATATGTGGATTGTTGTTGTGGTTGTGGTTGCTGCTGCCGTTGATCTTGTTGCTGCGTGGGATATCTGCAGTATTGAGATGCTCTCGGATCGGTTACAGGAGCTGCAGGTCGGGCAGCCTGGGGCACTGCAGCAGGATAGTTGTGAATAGCATGATTCTCCCATGAAGCCAGCTGGGACTGAAAGACAGTGCTCATTTCGTCAGTCGGAGGAGTCCTAAGCCCGTTTCGCGATAACAGAGTGTTGTCGAATCTAGAATGCAGCTTGGGCAGTTGTATACTTGAAGGAAAGCTGGGTTCCCGGCTGCCTGAGCCGTGCGGAGGTGAAGGAGGAAAGTTCAAGGTCCCGAGCAATGTACCAGCCGACATGGAGGCCTATGCGTTTCGCCTGCTTGTTTGTGGGCGAAGCAATAGGCGCAATCGCCAAATTCGAGGTTATTTCGGGGTTGAGTTTCTCGTGAAAGCTTCACACACACACACACACACTCAAAGTAAGCCGCACTGCGTCACTGCGTATTGGCCTATTGTGCCGGCAAAAGAACAATTGAGTTTACCCCGTCCAAGGTTTCATTCGTTTTATATTGAGAGCTTGGAGGCAAAATCGGCGAATGAGTGTGTCGAGAATAATGTGGTCTATAGATACTCTAGGAGGATCAGTGCCATGTTCGACTGGCACGGGCTGGCAGTGTACTCGCAGTAGACCGGCCTAAAGCGAAGAAATTCGGCGGAGATCGTTCGTTTCCTGGATGGCAGAGTGATAGTTGGTTTGTAAAATCGGATAGAGAGGACAAAGCTACAAGGAAGATAGCTAGTATAAGCTCGCTGCGGCTGGAGAGCAGTTGTATTCGCCTTGAAGATGGAGGTTGAGGTTGAAGTTGAGTACGGTCTTGGAGGACTTCCCAGGTAAGGAAGTTTGGATACTAAGGTAGGTAGCCAGGAAGGATTAGAAGAGAGGAAATAGGAACAGAAACAGGAAAAGGAAAGAAGAAAAAGAAGCAACAACGGAATGGGCTCAGTCAGTCCATGGCTGGTGGTTGTGTGCGTGTATGTACAGACGGTCCTGTAAGGTAGTTGACTTCCATTCACTTGGATTAGACTTGGTAGTCTCGTCCTTCGTCAAGCAAGTGTGGTTCTCTCTCCTAGACGCAGCCCAGTATAGTATAGCGCACTTAGCGTAGAGTACCTAGCGTAGGGAGTAGAAGTAGGGGTGTCCGTACCCAGTTCAAACCTACCTATACCCAGACCCAGCCAGCCCAGGGCAGTCCCAGTGAAGTGGAGCCCCCTGCTCTCCCACTGATAGCCCCATTACAGTACTTGATCTCACCACTGAACCGACCAAGGTTTAGAAGTACCATCCTTGGAAGTGAAGCCCTGGATCAGACTCAGACTCAGACTCAGACTCAATGGGGTCATGGGCTGCTGTTCCGTTGGCCGAGAGTGACTGTACATTTGCATGTATGTATGGATGTACTCTTTCGGTCATTCACTCTCTTTCACTCATTCACTCACTCACTTGCTCACTTACTCATTCATTCATATTCTCAGACCTCAGACTCAGACAAGACATCCATTGCACACGCACACCCGCCCGGCCGTCCCTAGGCCAGGTTGCGCTCCGTGTCCTGTGGTACTAGCCGGACATGTTTGGCTCTACTTGTTAGTTCTCAGACAAACCCATACAAAGCCCGGTACCACCGACATGACAATCCTGTGTCGGCCATGTCGCGAGCCTCTGCTAGACCTGCTACTACGGACTAGACCAGGGCCATCGTGGCGCTCTCCAGCTGACACCGCACCCAGCGACAACCCCGGTTTCCGTGAGGTGAGGTGAGGTGCTTTGCCTTGTGTTAGCTCCTATCCATTATTACGGCTATCACACGCCCCATGGCATGGCCCAGAATCCACACGCCCCTCACTCGCCGCTAAAACTCTCGTTTCCTCCACTCCTCTCCAAGCTCTATTGGATCCAAAGCCCGCTAGACAGCGGAGGCCTGGGTGCTGGAACCTACCATTCATCAACTGCATTCTAAGTCCCCAGCTCAATTGTTAATGGAGCATCAAATTCGTTCAAAGTCGCCCCTGGAACGCCCTAGGGGTCGCCCGGTCGGTGCCGTGCTCGAAGCTGTGGGCGGGCCTGACGGGGGCCTTGTCAGCGGCGGCGGGACCTTGCTCAAGGGATACTTGCGGTATTGGTTTCGATATCGATATGGGGATTGAATGTAAATGGAGATGATGAGAGTGAGACTCGTAACGAAACCTATTCAGCCAGGATGGATGTAAAAAAAAGGCGGCAGATGAGTGCGTCGTTCCTGAAAGCCTTGTGAGATTGACCTGCACACCTCTGTGCACATGCTCGATTCCTCTCAGCCCATCCATGAAGCCTGGGGCTTGTATCCGTATGCGAGATCCTTGATATGAAAAGATGGAGGTTTCGACAAACACAACCATTGTGGAGTGTCTCCCGAATCATCAATGAAAGTTCATTGGGCGCACGTCGGTTTAGGACTGGTACAAAGCCTATCATCCATCGGCCCTGTACGGATACAGTAAGTTACAGTGCTGTTGTTCTATGTACTGTAATAATTTGTGTTGTGGACGGTCGTATGTATCAACCTGAGTTCACCAACTCAGCATTTCCCTCTTAACTAGGTATTCATTGTGTTGCATGCTCGCTTGTCCAACGAGTCCTGAGCCATCCAAACAGATGGTGTGTCGGAACCTTCACTTATTTGTACTTACCCAACCCGCAACAGTGGTGCAACTCCATCTTTGAAATGCTGCTTGCCTCATGAGTTGTCCGTCAATCATGAGCTTGAACCCATGAGGAGCCATGAGCCATGCCACGGCGCTTACTCCACTACTGGTCCCTGCTTGACCTTTTCAGGAACGTGAATGCGTGAATGAAGGCCGCGTGTAAATAATCACCAGGTTCTCTGCCCCATTCATTGATAATACCGCTCCGTTCTCATTCACTGCTCTGTTGTCTTATGGTGTGCAGCTCGTGCAGTGATCACCTTCGGCTTTGGTTGGTTTGGGGTCGGCTAGCCGTGTTTTTAATATATTGAGGCGGCAACCATCGTTAGATTGCGAGACAAGTTCAATCATGGTTCAGGAGAAGAAACGCACCAGAACTTCCGGCACGGCATGGCTGAGAAAGGAACGAAAATGGTCCCAGCTTTCAAGCCCGAGGGCAATAGCAACAGCAAGGAATCAAACATAGCTGTCATGTACCCCCACAACAAGGGACAAGTCCATTCCCTTCCAAATGGGATCAACACCCATTCGCTGAGAGGCGCCGCAAATCCGTGCCGCTCGTCGAACTATTAACGGCTAAAGTAATTTTCTGCGTCTTTGTCACTCAGCATGCGAGCGCGAGCACCGTGCTTTAGATATAAGCCTTTTGCTTCATCCCTGAGTCCTCATGACTTTCTGAGACACTACAATGAGCATATTGAGATTATGGCTGCACTGATTCTTTGGTGGTGTAGCATTCGTAATACTCTATGCTGTATGGACGCAGTTGGTGGGTCTGCTGAGCCAGCGTCCCTTCGGCAGGCATATTAGGTCTCCCAGATCCTTGGTAGTTATGGCACCGAGTCGTTTGCTACAGTGCTGGACTGAAATTCTTTCTAAGTGGAACAAGGATATTTGAATCCGTCTTATCGACCATTGAATGAGGTACGTAGTAGCACGTAGTTAGAAGCCACCGTCTGGCTCCATCCGATAACCTGGCATTGAACGGTGGGAATCCCTGCCGTTGCGGGCATTTCCCTCGCCCTGAGGTGCTGGACAGCGCCATGAACGGAGCCCAGCCCGTCATCACACTTCCAACAAAGAGAGACTAGGGACGATGATCCAAAAACTCAACCGGGGCAACCCAGAAGTGACCAGTTAATTGTTGACGGCGCCGAATCTGTATCTCGCAAACCTCGAGCTGTCAGCCAGCCCAAGACAATACCGGCACGTCCGCGCGCCAAGTAGCTGAGTTAACTTGTAGCACTAATAATCGACACCTGGTCCGGAGTCGGTTTGATGCCCTTTTACAAAGTCCTTGTAAACTTGATGCAAGCATAGGTGTCTGTCTGTTTCTAGACCGTCCTTCCCACTGAAGGGCGCCTGATTTCACCGAGAACTAAATGCAGAATGTGCAAACATGATGACAGAAAAAGTCGTCGTCCAGGCCCTGTGGCGCAAGAGGCTTATTGCCGTTAGGAAGTAAGTCAATTGTGCACAAGCCTGTCACTGCATTCCGTTGGCTGCAACCTTGCTTGGCTAAAAGCAACTGGCGTACCCAACAGGCGCCAGAGGGACATGGACAAACCTTGGTAGCAGGTTGCGAGAATCAAAATTGGCGTGTCTAATTTCGTACAAGGAGGCATAAGAAGGCGATTCAGTAGCCAACTTGATTGATTGCTGCGTACCGGGTACATACATATGGACGTAAGTAGCCTTGTTGTGTAATTCGTGATAGAGCTGATGATTCTTCTGCTTATGTTGTGGCCAAGACTCTTGTGATATTGTCTTGTAACTTGCCATTCCAAAGAATGCAAAATCTATTGATGGTTTCAAAGGAATCTTTTGATATGACATCGGCCAGGCTGACAATGGATCATCGTGCAGGTCATTCGTCAACACTATGATGGCGTTCATCATCGTATTCTCGACCTCAGGTACGGGTCCTTCCCAGTTGTGAATATGCCAGTATGCAAGTCCAGGCGACTTACGCGCAGTAGAGGAAGTTCCCTTGCACACATCGCCAATGAGAGCCTCGGTGGCCAGGGAATGAGTGACTTTGTCTCGTCTCTCTTTACTTTTTTCTTAGTAGCGGAAAGCTCGAGATGCTATCTCCGACAGCTCGGACAAGATGTGCAGTGCATACAAACCTGTAACGCATAAATCTTTTGAAGCGAGAGAGGCTTACCTGATCAGCGATAGCTGGCGGAATCGAGTACGTACGCATGTGGGCTTGGTACATAAAGTTGGTTGTATCCCAACGCGTGCCTGCGGTCGCCTCGTATGAAGAGGTAAACCATGCCGCCGCAGCCTACTCTTCTCGTATGTACGTGGATGCAAAGCTCGCGAGGAGGATGGTGAAAGTGGGTGCTGTGATGAGCACTTGAGTACATGCGGATAACCAATCTAGAAAATGAACGAATCAGTATGGTACGGAAGCCAGCCAACCACAGTGAGTCACTTATGAGAGGGAAAGTGGAAACCAACCTTGGAGACTACCCTTGCCTTTCCAATTTTCTCACGTTGGCGCAAAAGAGTAGTAGGGACTTTGGCGCAGGGATGATTGGTTGGACGTTTGAAGGAGTGAATCAATACGTGTAATGGATACATACATCATGAGACAGTGACAGGCAGACAACCAAGCGCATGTATGTCAGATTGGCAAGTCAAAATGTAAGATGATTTTTAGTTGGAGGACGAATGAATTTGAGCATGGAACAAACCCCTTCCATGGATCACATTACCAAGTTTGTCCATCTTCTGTCGGCAGGAGGCAGGCAGGCACATACCTGCCTTAGTAGGTATCTTAGGGACTAAGGTAGATGGTACTCGTACCTTATGCAGTAGCAGTTGCCCCATTGTCTTTAAACTTCCTAGGGGGAAAGAAGACACGGGACCGCCAAGCCAAGCAACTATCAGAGAAGGGAGTTAGGCTATATATTGACAGAGAAAATTTCGGTTGATCATTTCTGAATGTTGTAACAGAATGTGTAGCACAATGCACCCCAAGAATGCGAGACAGCATCAACATTTTTAGCATTCAGGGCAAGAAGGAACTACGCCTGCGATGTGTCTCTCGCATTGATATTGGGCTTTTCAGCACGCGTCAACACTGCTAAGTACTAGACCCAAGGTACCTAAGATACCTAAAGATCGGCATTCACTTGATGGATGACCGATGGATGAGGAAGGAAAGCAGTCTTGATTACTACCTTCCCTGAAAATGGAAAGTGGGAGGAACGGTACTTCTTCAACCTAAACATTGCTATGATTGGCTAGAGCATCTGCAATTGTAATTCTTGACGGCCCTCGGGATTCAAGAATAAACCGGCACCATCTGCATTGCATTAGTTATTGTCTGACAGTCATCAATAAGTATTTGCTGACTTAACAATGGTATTGCTCTGGTAGATACCTTTCTAAATTGTTAAGAAAAAGAAAAAGAAAAACCTTCGAGTTGGCCCAAATCATCAGTTGTAAATTCACCATTATGAGTAACTGTACCTCGACCGTTGTGATCAACGCACCCCTTAGCAGGGAAGGAGGCATCGAAAACCAAGACACCGGCGCTTTCCCACATGTGTCATTGGCTTCCGTCTAACCTCACCAGTCACCACCATTGGATCCCTACCTCTAGTACGAGCTGTTTCTTGACTGAGAACCTGAAGTCCTGGGCTGTCGGTTGTCACTTGTGCACCAGTCAGCCGCCATTCTCATCCCCTCAACACTATCAAAAACGACCCACCATGACCATCTCATGCCCACCATGGCCTGTATGTACTGGAGGCACTACAAAATAGTGCTGGAGACAATTCCCAGTTCCGGTCTCATCCTTTCTCAGCCCAAGGTGCTACTGTGAAGTACAGTAGATAGGTACCTACCTCCATGTGATGTATGTACGAAGTATGTACTTGCATCAGCAGCCACAATGCGAAGAACCGATTCAATCGTCATCCGCACACACACATACATCCCTCAATCACTGAGCCACAAGAAATACTTTCAGGCTCGAATCGATTTTGAAGATGGAAACCAATCAGACGCTTTGACCATATCGACATTTGGAGAGCTTGCAGCGTCTGTGGCAAACACACAAAACGCAGACACACTGCCAACCAACAATCCCAGATACAGTGGAGTCATGAACTGGCTTGGGTTGGGCTTGGTCCATTTTACTTTGTTACTCTGCATTGTGATATTACTTAACTCTGCTTCGCCATGAAGCTTGACTGAAAACACAACTGCGGCTCTCGCTCCCCGGTGTCGACATTATGCCACTTTTGGCTGAGCCGCTGCTGCTTCCTCCGCCGCTGCACCCCTCAACACTGCATTGTTGACCGCAGGCCCTGATGACATATGCGATATGTTCGGTTCCAGTCTTGCTCCTGGTGTTGGAGGGGTGGGGTTGAAGAGTGCATGGTCCTTTACCTAAACGTAACCAAACTTGAGTTGATGATGATGAGCCCGCCCAGCATCTTTCGGGGACAGGCACATTTTGATATGCGCCAAAGACTCAGGTGCTCCGCCATCATTAACGATGCACTTGACGAGGCAACCAATATGTGCATTCAAGGCTTGCCGTGCGGCCCTTCCGCTGAGCTGCACAAGCTGACAAGGTGATCCAACAACACAAAGGATCATGCTCTGAGACAGAAGACAAAGGGCTGTGCCAAATAATCATACTTACACATCTGCCGCCCAATCATGGCCCATCTTTACTGTTGGCTGACTCTTGAGAGTCTGCAACAGCCTCCGCGTCTTTTTAGCTTCTGAACTCGATCAACCTATTCCCGCACGGCCGCCTACTCACCATCAAACATCAAATGGGGGCTCCGTCTTGTCTGTTGATATTCATAGTCCAGCGCCAACCAAGACTGCCTTTCTTTTTGTAGGAGACGTCTTTGAAACTACGAGTCTCTAGCTCGACAGCGCTGGCCCAGACGCCATCTTGGCGCTTTCATTATCGAAAAGCTTGCCTATCCCTGCGAATTCGAAATGAATGGCAACGCTGTGTGACACCCCTAACCTAAGGATTTTCAGAGACAAGATGCTCAAACCGCAGCACTTGTTTAGGCATATGAATCCGTCCGACTACGGCTACGGAATTCGCCCCGGACATGCGTCCACACGTCTACAGCATTGAATCACACCATGGTCGCGAATACGGCATTCCACCTTGTCGGCCCCCGACAACTGATAACACCCGCAGGTCACACACGTAGCGGTCGGTGACCCGTGAATGCAAACGAGGCCAAGGAAATACGCAATGTTGATATACCCCAGCATCGTACCTCGCCAGTGCCTTGTCATCGATTTTTTCGAGATCACGTAAAGACGGGTCGTTTCATCGTGACTGGCTGGTAGTGTCAGTCTCGCGCTGGGCTCTCATTGACTTGGCGTCTCTCTAAACTCGAGAATACAGCTTCGTGCGCACCGTAGGCTTGGTGATATGTGCTTAATTCTCGCCTACCACCACAACCAACCACCGGGCCTCAAATGAGCGCAATCAGCAAGACGCTTGTGGCCTGGTAGTCCGGCTCGTCTGGTCCAGCCATCTTTATCACAACCTAGCACATCGGCGACGATCCATTATATTGATAGATGATGATAATGAGATGGTTGACAGATCGAAGCCACTTGGGGAAAACTGCAACAGCATTGTGTGCAAGAGCACATCTTACAGCGCAACCCTGAGGTTGGCTCGGCAAATACTGGTCCAGATATAGACTATAGAGAGAGTACTTTGCTTTGAATCAACAACAGACAAGGCGGCACTGAAGGTTTCCGACACCTCCCCTACATGGAGCTATGTATAAAGTCTGTTAACATCCTGACGAAAGATGATGCTCTGCAGCTCTATCCATGAATCAGGTGGCTCGCAATCCACAATGACAAGGTCTCAGTTGGCCCTGGTTCGCCATGCGCAAAGGCCACTCCAGCATCATGCTCCGCAGTGCAACTTTTGCGTTCGCCCTGGAGAGACAAATCGTATCCACTAACTTATTACAGATTTGCCTTCATTTAGCAAGCCACTCACTTGGTTGCTCAAAAGCCTGTTGTTGCGACGTTCTCCTTATCACTCCACGCCCCTCAACATGTATGTACGGTTCTAATTATTGATTCAAGCGTGAGGAATTTATGATGCAGGGATGCCCAGACCCGGTTGAAATCCCACGCTTGCAGTACATCCCCCATCACTAATTGCTGTCCTACTGTATATTTGTACAGACTCTGTACATACGGTCCAGTCTACGTATGTATGTACAACTCGGACGAGGGCTTTTGTAGAGATGAGGTTGCCAGGGGTCTGTCATCCCCTGCTTCGCTATTAATTAACTTTGACCTCTTGTTGGTTCAACATGACTCTTGCTCGGCTACGACACATGCTTTCTCCTCACCATCTTGGCGCTGTTCCTCTCAGCCCTCGGGTGATGATCAATTGATATTTCTGGAACAAAGGGTAAGCCGGCAACATCACTTTGGCCGTGGCGTAGGGTGAAGCCCGACGGTGATCTTTACTCCAAGTTGCTCACTATTGGATTTTCGGAGCAGTCCAGGCCATGCCACGACATATCATAGTTTGGGCGAGAGCTCAGCCTTAATTTGTCGATGGCACTCCGCGACCGTTTCGTAGGAGTTGTTGCGCGCCTTTCAACAATTGGGCATCTATACATAGTGTGTATGGCTGATACCCTCTGTGTCGACGTTGAGTTTCGGTACTACATGACCAGATGGTGGCATCATCATCGCAGAAGGGGCACGGCGGTGTTCATCTCTATGTTCTTGGTTGGTATCCCTACCATGATCGAGGCTGACCTGAAACTTTGGTCGAGAGACTCGACTTTCCAGGACTTTCTTAACTGCTGGGTGCCTCACGACTGTGTCTATGGAATTCACCAGACAAGAAAACTGACGAGGTATAATGGTTGTACGGCTTCAAAACATACGGTTGCCTCAGTTCGAATGCTCATGATGAAAGATTGTCGTTGGCACGCCTGTTGAAACCTCAGGGTAGGTGACGATGGTAGGATACCCCTGTATCTCTGGGCTTATGTATGAACCATTCGGACGGGCCAACTACCAACCCGAACTTTCGTCCTCATGATGCCCCTCAATTCTGCATTTCGCAAGAGAGTTTCACGCTCACCTTCTATCTAAGAAGGAGGGGACAGTTGAACACAATGTGGAGGGTAGTTGTGTATTTTGTTCCCAAACATCCGAAGCACAGACATCATCAACCAAAGTGAGGAGGAGTGTCGAAATGGAGCTTCAGTCAACATCTTGGCTTGTTATTTGTTTCCTTTGAAAGACATGAGAGACATTAAACAAGGGGAATACAGTACGGATAGAGGGGTGGAGAGGGGCCCTGGTTCGAGTAAGGCGTCAAGGATCTAAAACAACAAGAGGGAGAGGGAGCAAGAGAGGGCCATTGGCCTCCAATCGGTCCATGCAAGCACTTTACACGCGGCGCGTTCAGCCGGCGTTTAGTCCAGACGGGGAGACTGACACCATGACCCGAGCCAATTCTTTCCCCTCCCTCGCATTGGCTTGTCTTGCTTTGCCTTGCTTTATGATCCGTATTCCATCCAAGTATGTTTCTGTTATGTTTTGGCTCCTAGGAGTCATCCGATCTGATATGATCTTTCGTCGAAAATCACGCCCCCATGTCTCCGGTCTTCTGTGGCGGCGTCAGAATTTATGTACTTGGTTTTGTCTGCGGGGCTCATATCCGCTCGAGCCTCGCACAGTCAATCCTTGAGCGGAGTCGGAGACTGGCTAGGCTGAGCTGGGCTGAGCTGAGCCGAACCGCACTGAACAGGGCTCAGCTGTGGTTGCGGCCGTGGCCAGGGCGGATGCGGATTTTCCCTTTGTTATCTCATGTGTCAGTTTCATGAGCACGAGGTGTACGGAGTATGCAGTACACGATTCGCAGCATTAACATGTGTCCATTTCAAGGCCTCCCACCGTAAGGCTTACCGATTGGACAAATTGCCGCTCGTTTCATTGGGCTTGTTCCCTCAAACTGCATATTCAAGATAGCCAGCGCTACCGCTTCATAAGCCCATGCTCTCACAGACCCTGCAACTGATGCTATAGCGTTTCGTTGCCTGTTGCCTTCTGCATTCGTCACAGGCTCTCTCCAGCTTTGAATTGACACTTCTCTACGCATCATAGCCTAGAGTAAGCCAAGTGGCGTACTCAAGGTTGACGATGGCAGTGTTGAGGCCTGGAAAGTTCGAAATCTCAACAAGGACCATCTTATATATACTTCAGATAAAACAGAGACCGAGAACTATCCATCCGCGGAATCTGTATGGATCTGTGACTTGCCAGGGTATCACGATTCGGGTCATGGGCTTCCGTGGGAGGACTCCCGCTTCAACAACTGGCAACAAGACAGGCAACAGCCAGAAAATAGGAGAACAGAGTCCTTTTGGCCGAGTGTTCACCAAGAGGGAAGCATTTTAGAGGTCATCCGGAGTATCATGCATCGTTGGGATTTTAGGATTCGTTGCTTTTGACAGATGCTGCAATGAGTGACACCGTCAGACTCCAGGAAACTCTTCTGACTGTAAGAACATTTAAGACATATCGTATCTACAAACAGAATGGCTTATTACTTGAATGATGCTCAGGGCATAGGCAATGTCCACACAGGTATATCCTCAAACCTGATGGTGCTTGCAAGATTATCCGCTCTGGCTTTAATGCCACTCATGTCAACTGATACCTTTTGACTTCTGACAGTGATCAGAGTAACTCAAACTGCAGCAATAATGAGATTGAATTGGTGGCAGTCGGGTTCATGTATGTATATGCTGTGCTGGATTGCGTACCACGAGGTTCTGAGAATGACACAGCCTTCAACATAATGGGTTCTGGTGTTATCGTTGCGTGTTGTTGACGAGTAATTCGCGTTGGCGGTAAAGCCATTCTCTCGTTACCCTCTCAGACTGTATCTGGAGCTGGGTAAATACAAGAGAAGGACATGGAAAGAGAGGCATGCTTGGACCCAAGATCATCTGGCACAGGCCGATGGTGAAGTGGGATATGTAATGTTGTGAACTGACCTGCCCTTCAATGAAACTCGATGATGACGGTGAATGCGTCAACACAATGAAAGTCAAACAAGAATAAACTCAGTCGACTCAATTATATGCGAAGGAAAGCCTTGTAGTGACCACGGGAACTTAAAATCAGCCGCCATATCAAACCTATTACGGAGTACTCTTCTCTGAATACACCAAGGCTCAGGACTATTCATGCGCTGAGCCCATTTATGGCTCGTAAGAAGATTTTGGTGGCTATATACTTACAAGAATAAAGTCAAAGATTGATGAGATGGATAGGCTATGGATGGACTGCCTCAACTTTCGTGGTGGTTACAACTTCATACCTACACTTCTAGTAGGCATCACAGCACAAACCTACACCAGATAATGACACTTTACGAAATAGGGATAAACTCAAAATATTTCATCGCATAGGGAGTACGTGGCCTTTAGTTTGTCTGCAAGAAGTGATCCTGTTCATTGTGTCATCGTCGATATACGATTTGCACGGGGTCTAGATCTCACTTTGCATATCGACGACATGGATGGAGAGTAATTCGGTACTGGCCCACTGTTTCTTGTGCGTTTGGGAAGTGATAATCGTAATTTCGATTCTTTTCATCCGGTTTGATAAGGTGTTTCATGAGTCCTTGTCCTCATGTTGATGGGCTGTTTGGTGAATATAGACTTTATCGAGCCGCAAGACCCGATTTTAGCCATAGTATATGACTGGAAATTTGAAATGGTAGATCTTGTGGTATTAGAGACTGTTTGTGACTTTGCTGGCTAGATATCTGAATGGTCAAGCTTAAAAACAATGACTTATATCCTTGAAGTACATGCGTGGAACTCGCAAAAGGCGCAAGGTGCCGAGAATGACAACGTATGAAAACATTGAGGAATGAAGTCAGCCCACTATAGTGAAATATGAGTATTAAACTCATAGAGAACATCTACATCATGCCCGTTGATGTGGTACTCATGCCTATCGCTGCTTCACCGAGGCCCAATATGCACAGGACCTTCGTCTCAAGACTCCCAATAAAGTCACCACATGTATGTTAAGAGAGTCAAAACGTCCATGTTCTCGAATGAGGAGATTATCACAAGGTGACGAGGATGTGTATGTCAAAGACTCAATATGAAGACGCCCGATAAGCCCATAAGGCGGATGCTGATACAATCAGAGTCCTTAACGTGGGCCATGTCGATATTTGAAACACACCAGGAAGCTTTTGCCCGACTCCAATAACCACCTCGATGCTGTTACCTAGCAATGCATTAAATGCTTCACTTATTCGACTCGTCTCAGGTGAGAGTTGGCTGTGACATTGCAGGGTAATCAGCACATTGAGCACAGTTAAGAGCACGCTCTATATCTAACAATATATAAGAGACAAAGTAACCGGGCGACACTTGCACATTCGAACGCCTTATGTAGGAACCCGTGTTGAATGTTTTATGTTAGCCCTGCAAAAAAGCAGCCTCACAAAGACATCTCACGCAAAGTGCAAATTGGCAAGACGTGAATATGCCTGAGTAAGACGAGAGAGATATTGCCAACTCATCAAGAATCTGCACTTTACCGCTCAGTCTCAGTCCCAGTCTCACGAATGGAATATCGCCCAGTTGATTACCAGCCAGCAAATGACAAGACTGGATGAATGCCACAAGAGGCGTGGGTGGGTGAGTGAGTGAGTGAGTGAGTGGTCGGATCCGCGGCATTGGGGGACCCCTTGTAGTGTGACGTCGTGTGCATAAACAGGGGGTGTTTACGATGCAGATGCAGTGAAGAGAGACTCTATCGTATCTGGGGGGACTAATGGGATCAAATCCTCAAATCCTGCTTCGCCTCGTTGAGAGGGACGGCAGATGGAAAAGAGACATGGCATGCGAGTTATATTATATTGCTCAAGAGGGCTTATACTCTTGGTCTGGACCTGATTGATTCTCTCGTATCAATTCGTCTCTCATTTATTCATTCACCTATCAATATCTCCCCGCATGTTTATCCCTCAAAGAGATCGACAACATCGTCTAAGCCACTGACCTGTAACTTATCGGTCTGGGGTATTTTACTCATACATAAATCGAACAGTGTCTCCCTCAGATGATCTCCATTCCCCGAGAGCAATTGTTAATTCCTTTCATCGTGATAGCCCCGTCGTGTTCCCGTCTTCTTGTACGTCATAACCTACCTAGTCCTCATCAACAGGGACATCCCTGTTAGGTCTTTATAAGCACGCACCAGCACCTGAAGCTCAACACAGTGAAAAATACCAGAGTCTTCCAAGTGCTTGCAAGACAAATTCCAGTTTAACTAGTTTCTTGTTGAGTCGTGGGTCCTGCTTCAGGTACAATCCTTACAGAAACCCCCATTTGGCGCGACTGAGGACTGACTCTGACTCTCCCACGTTAGAACGCTGGTCCTTGTCCAACAGAAAGAAAATTTGCTTCAGATCACCAAGTAACAACAAATAAAACCCAATCGGGCACAAATCTTGCCGTTGGAGTTGGTTGTGCCCTGAGTCTTACCGAGACTTATATAACACTTGAAACTTCATATCAAGTGAGACATACATACATACATACATACATACGCTTACACACAGATACATACAGATCACTACCGACACTAGCACTAGCGAGTCTTGGCCCATCATGCAGAACTCTCCTCGCTCTGGTTCCTTTGAACGTCGCAGTTCTGTCCATGATAGAATGCCAAGCCCATCTCCCATCCGATCGCCATTGTCTAGGAGCCGTATCCCTTCACCCTCTCGTGGTCGATCACAGGCACCTCGTGGGAGACCTTCATCTCGCATGGTATCCCGCTCTAAATCACGAGCAAGACTCTCGTCTCGATCAAGCTCACGCTCACCATCACCATCTCGTCGCTCCAAGCGCAGCGACAACCATCATCACCATGGGCTCTTCAAGACTACGGCTGGTCTTCTAGCTGGTATTGGTGTCGCTGCCGTTGTAGCCCACAAGGTCTGGCCCAAGGGTGTTCTCTACGGCGATCATGAGGACTGGGAGCATTCTTCCAAGCATCACCGCTCAGACCGCCCTCACCATCGTCGTCGCCGCTCGCTCGAGAATGGTGAGCGTGTAGTCGAGCGAACAGCTCGACGTCGTGGTGATGCTGTCTACTACGAAGAAGTTGATCGTAGGCGACCTCAGGACTTTGAGCGGATGCCACGGCCCGAGTATGAGAGGATGAGGCAGCCTGCTGAGCGATTGCCATATCCTGCTGATGATCACTATACTCCGGCCCAACCAGTCTATGCTGAACGGAGGAGGACCGTCGTTCAGCCTGCTCCAATGCATCCTGAGTGGTGACATAGCCGGGCAACGAGATGAGTTTTCATACACCCATTTCTTTTTTTTGCTGCCATTCATGTCTATTGGGAGGTCGGGCTGGAATTGAATTGTATTGCAACGGAGTTGGTTGAGTCTTATCTGACATTTTTTTATGACTTTTATGCTACACGAGACAATGATACGGCGTTCCGATACACACGGGATTGCTTTATAAATATATGTTTTCAAAATGTGTTCTATGATATGCGTAATCTGAGACTGTGCCATGCAACCCCCCGTAGGAGACTCCCCCAAAACCAAGCTTGCCGACCTATATGCGTATGTATCATGATCCTTCCAAGTCAATTCGCGTTTGTTTAGTATATACCGCGTAACCCACTCAGGGTTCTGCCCTCGTTAAATGCTCGATGCTGGCGAGGACGGCGGTGAACTGTTGGGTAGGCTTGCTGTTGTCTCCCTTGGTGCTGTCCTCTCCACAGCATCATGCCAGCCCTTGCCGGCGGTACGTCTCACAAAGACCGTGTTGAGGGTGTCTCCAAAGTACCTCTCACGACGTGTAGTTCTCCTCTCGCCCCCTTCCATAGCTGAATATGCGCTGCGTGTCGTGCGCATCCTCTTCCGCTTGCCCCCCTCGCTTAGGAGGTTACTCAGCTTGAGCCGCTCTTGCATCAGGGTGTTGTCAAACTCCACGATCCCGCGTACCCATGGCGCCACGTCTAGGACGATGAGTTTTGTGGTCCTGTCAAACACTGATGGGTCAAGATAACTGGCCGCCGACAACCTCTCATTTATGGCAATAGGATCGAATGCACACGCGAGGTCCATGCGGCTCAGCGGCGCGGTTTGAGGCTCAAATGAGTGGCCCAGGGACTCAACCACTCGCTTCTCCGTGAGTGGTTCGAGGAGTGTCTTGGCAGTGTTGAGTGTGGGTGAAGCATGCATAAGGCTTTGCCTTGCTAGGGATTTAAGAGACAAGGAGAGGTTGACACTGGGTGAGGACTGCATCACCTTGGGGTCTGCCTCAAGAAGACGGCTTCCGATGATGAAATCGTCTCGCATCTTGACCGGTATTTCAGGCAGTTCCGGGTCGATCATCTCCTGGAATCTGATCCCTAAAGTGCCGCTTGTCAATAGATCTGCATCGCTCATTGAGGTGCAGAATTCATCAAAGGCTGCAAGTGCCTCAAGCCTCTGGCTTCGTTGCGATGCTTGTTGGGAGACACCATCGGCCCATGACGGCAAATCCAGTGTAGTGTTCCACTCGCCCATGTCTAATGCCCAGGAATACCATGCCTGTTTCATTGCCTCCTCTTCTGACTCCAATGGATCAGGGCAGGTAGCGATCAGGTCACGGCCATACCAACCTAGGCCCTTGCAGTAAGTGTCCTCACTCAGCACTCGTACTACATCGCCATTTTCGTCTAGGTCGGTCCCTCTGGGCCATCGCAGGCAGAACCAGTCGAACCCTCCCTTGCGATCCCCGACCCCGATCTGGCACCAGTAGTTGAGTTCTGTTAGCGAGGACCTGAGGTCGTTATTTCTAGACTTGTACAAGGCCTCAACAGCTGTGCGTCGTACAATGTGCCCTTCGTTAGCTGCGGCGAGAAGACAGAGGTCGACAGCAAGATCCATAGGTGGAGGTGCGAACCGGAAGATGCCATGGAGGTTAAGGCTCTGAAGAGGCACCAGGCTTTCGTCGTTGCAGGTCATGATGAATGGTCGTTTCGATTGGGCCATCATTCCCATCAGTGTTGCCCAAAATTGCTTGTCTTCCTCGTATAAGACGTCAACTTCTTCCAGCAGAATTAATGACTGCTTCTGGCTCTTAGCCGAGCTGGCTTTTGCTGTTTCGGGCAACCTCTCCTCGGCGGGTTTCTTGACCGGTGGTTTGGAGACTCTCGACTTTTGGAAAAAGGCAGTCATCGTGCCTTGCTTCCCCGACTTCAAATCCCGTGAAGTCTCATCTTCGTCCATGGTTCCAGAACCGGGATCTGCGCGATGCTGCTGAACAAGGTGGTTCCGTGTCATGTCGCCAACCTTCTCCAAGATATCTTTGCCATTTCGTCTACTTGCAGAGTTGATTTCGAATATTTCGAATCCCAATTCTTTGGCTATTGCGTAAACCGTTGCCGACTTACCACTCCCGTGAGGACCACTGATAACCACCGCATTCGTCAGTCTTCCCTGCTCCATTCCGGAGTCGCCATTTCGAACGACTGTCTTCTTCAGCAATCCTGAGCCGGCAGGTGCCCAGTCGTCCTCATTTTCAGAGATCTCACCCATCTCGTTTGCTTCCTCTTCGCTACTGACAATAAAATCATCCAGCTCATCCTTCTTTCTCTTCTTTTTCGGCGCTGGTTTTATTTTGGACTTTCCCTTGGTTACTGTATTATCGGCTGTTGTAGTTACAGACTGAACTTTCAATGTTTGTAACCAGTCCCTTAGCAGGAGGGCCTCTTTTCCAGCCTGGAGGATCTCTGATGCTGCAGCTGGAGCGTACTTCTGCGTCCAGGCCAGAGATTCACAGGTTGATCTATCGTATGCAGAAAGGCTAGTCTCAAGCATTTCGTATAGCCGGCTGACTGCGGGGTGTGTTCTTCTTGCAGAGACCTCGGATGTGTCGCACATTATCGCATCATCCTTCTCGACGGCGCTCGCCATCCGCAGGGTCCTGAGTTCTGACCGGACCCGTAATTGAAGTTTCCGTCCACTTTCAAAGTGGCGGCTAGGGGTTCGTAGTTCCTTGGGCGCGGGTTCAAAATTATCGTGATTCCTAGGCAGTGATTCTCGGAGAGCAGCAATACCCATATTGGCGCAGAACCTGTCCAGCACAGACTCGTCGGGGGTGACTGTGACAGTAGAGCCTTTGGACTTTTTAACCATATGCTCGCCGGATGATAATGAGGCAGGATCAAGCTCGAGATCAAAGCCACGAACATGAGCCATTCCCTTCGCTGGCCATAGAGGCTGCATAGCTCCAGGCACCCTGGTTACGCCAGTCTTGACGCCAAACCGCGGGGGTTGCTTGTTCACGATAAATGGGTTGCGAGGCTTCTTAGGAGACATTGGCGTGGACATGAATACAGTCTGTCGTGTCGAAGATGGTTGCCCTTTGGTAGCAGATTGGCTTTCCGTTTTCGTGCTTTGCTTTGCCTTCCCAGTAAAAAATGGGTGTGTAGTCTTTGACATATCCTCGATTTTGGCCATGCAGTCCTCTTTTGCCTTCCTTCCTCTTCTCTTTGGTGGTGTTGGTGAAAACAATATCTTGCCTTCCAGGATCTGGGTTATCTTATCCCCCATATCTTTTCGGTTGGCTTCGTCACGTCCATATTTCATGCACACAATTCGAGATGGAGGGCTCTTGGACTTGGGCTTTGGGGGCGATCCCAATGTCCCTGTCTTTGGGTTCCATTTTAGTACTTTGCCCTTGACATTGGGATTTGTATTGCTGGAAGGATTGGATTGTGGAGTGGTCTCGGTGGGGTTTATAAATGCGATACTGGTCGGTTCGGGTTCGGGTTTGGTAGAGACAGACTCCTTCAGCTTGATTCCAAGACTCTGTTCAATAGTCGCGTTCGAGTTGCTTGAAGCTGCATCGCCTCGGCGTTTTCGTCGTGGTCTCTTCGGTACAGGCGCATCATGCGGAAGGGACGCGTCGGCCTTTCGACGTCTTCTACTGTTTGGAACTTCTGGCGCTGGCTCAGCGTCTTCGTGAGGAGTTTCGCTGCTCAAAACGTTCGGCGATGATTCTGCGCTGTTCGGGGGGTTGGCAACGTCGGCAGCAGGACCTTTAGTAAAGAAAGGATGGACTTTCTTCACCTCAGGTTCCCTTATGCCTTCCTGGGCCATCCTCTCGACCAAGACCGTTCCCATTGATGCGTCGAAAGCTGCGAGAGTTGCGGCGTCAACATGCAATGAGTTTGAGATTTCGATGTCCTAAGCACCTTTAAGCTTAACGTTAAACCACCATTTCACGAATGTAACACCGGAATATGGATTCTTAGGATGGGAGAAAGAGACAAAGTTGAGTAGGATCTTATAGTGATAGAGAAAAGATTCCAATGCGAGGCGAGCCTTTGTCGTGATGAGAATGAACTGAAAGCGTTGCCCGTGGATATAATTGAATAAAGAGCTTAGCCAGGGTACGCGTTAATGGAAATGGTAGAAACCACTGAACGCGTCGATTCGCGCTAGATACGTACCTTCTCTTCTTCTAGGTACGTCAGGGATCATTTTTGGTGGCAGGCGCTTGAGACCCACTGATCCCGACCAACGGAACTTGTTTCGGCCCGCTCCAACTTTTTTTTTTGTGAAGCTTCACCTGTTAATCGCCGAAGGAAAAAAGTGCAGGTCGAAAGTCTAGATACAACGAATTGTATCTCTTTCAGCCCACGGTATAATTCACCATTACGGTACCGTAGTCACCATGGCTTCCGAGTATAGAATACACAAGCCATTTGTGCTGGCGACCCTCCCCCGACCTTTGGATCATACTGAAGGTCGCATTGTTGCGCGGGAGGTCTATGGTTTGCGCGATGGTCAGAAGAAGAGAAAGAGGACAGAACTGGTTGTTGGTGTGGATGGAGAAACTATTAGCATCTACGATGTATGATTTTTCACCAGATTCTGGGTAGGCTATTGCTGACTTTGCGCAGGTTCCGGCTTCGAGATTGATCACTTCTTATCCTATTCCTCCTCAAGAATCTTTTACCTGTGCTCCTTACTCGGTTAGGATCCGACGAGCTGATTCCAACGACGTTTCCCGATACACATATATCTCTACTCGCGATTCTAGTGGCCAAAAGATCACATTGTTTAAGGATGTCGTCCACCAGGATGGCAAGACTACCTCCACAACGACCGTCTCCCCCGTTCTCAAGTCTTCAGCTGTTCGATACTTGACATGCTCTTCCAGTGTGTCAGAGACCTTTAGTACTGGCGATGTGATTGCAATCTGCGAAAACGGAGAATTCATTTCACTTTCTTCCGAAACCCTGGCGATCCAATGGACCTCACCTTCCAAGTCAGCATTGCAGGATGCTATCGCTACTCAGATCGAGAGCTTCGAGGTGGACTACGTTACCTCGGGCACACTTGCCGAGTTCAGCGAAGGGATCTTCAAGGATAAGCCTGAGATTTTCAGTGCGCTCCCTAAAACACCTGCTTCTGAGCCGGAGCTGGTTGCGTTCGTGTCAAAGACGTTGAGCCAGAGCCAGGAGAGCCGTCACTTGGTTGTTCTCGCTGTCGCCGCAGGCACTTCAACAACCTCTGACATTCAGAAGCTATCACCTCTCGAGATCGCTCCCATCGGTACTCCTTCGCCCCGTGGCACTGATAAATCTACCTACCAAATTGATGTGCAAGCGGCTCTGCTCATGCAGCTACAACAAGGCGTTCTCAATATCTACGACCTTACAACTCCTGTTCCGAAGCTCAAGTCTGTGGTGCATATGGAGAACGCAGTTTCTTTCGCTCGTTTGTCTCGACCATTTGTCTTGTCATGCTCACTCGAGTCGATCGGTCTCTACAACCACCAGTATAGATCCATCCATGCCAACGCCCCACTTGATCTTTCCGAGGTCCTTGAGGAGGATGAGAAGCCCCAGTCGTGCCAATTAATTAGCTACCTGCGAAGTCAGGAGCTAGCCGTGGCTCTGATTGACAACGTCCTGGTCTCAATCCAGATTGAGCCCCCCAAGAACCACGGCAAGCGACGCAAACAGGGTCTTCTGATTGACTCTATTGGTCGTGGAACTGCCACTGAAATCCCAGCGAAGAAGGCCAAGACAGAAAAGCTATCAGCAGACTTCTCCAAATATGTGCCTGGCTCGATGACTGAACAATATATGAGTAAGCTTCGCAGCGAGCTTGAAATTGCAGATGCGCATCTTACAAACGGTGACCTTGGGGAGTGGGAAGGTCTCCTACGCAAGCGATTTCGCGTGGGCCTTCGATCAACGAGTGAGAGCACTGAAGCAAAGGAGAAGGACGCCCAGGAACTCCCTGAATGGGAGTGGCACACAGGAGGCTGTCATTACGCTGTTGTGGATCGACGCTGGGTGCTCTATGCGATTGGGCGAACCTTTTCCATCTCTACAACCGAAGCACCAGAATCACGACCTAAGCTGCAGTTGATCCTGCCCGACACCAACGTCACATCCTACTTGGTTGTTGCTGGGCACCTGACCCTCTCAAACTTGAAGGCTGCATTCAGAGAAGAATGGGATGTGGAAGCCCTCGACAGCAAAACCATTGTTGAGGACCTTCTGACAAGCTTGACTGATGCTGACCCATCCATGACGCTGGTGTTGAATTACCTTCAAGCTACTCAACTTGGCGAACTGGAGCTACTTCTGGCTATCCGAGCTTTGATGCTCAATCTTGACCTCATCCCTGATCCCAAGAAGCCAGCTAACAGCAAGCTTTTGAAAGATGAGGCACATGACGGGGTTGAAAACTACGAGATGGACCTTGACGATCTTGAGCGAGACATTGCGATCACGGAGTACTACCTCGGAGATGATAGCAGCAGCCGTTCGAGGGGACTCACGTTGGCTTTCGCTAAGCTATGGCGGCTCCCAGCTATAAACACAGTCAAGGTCATCCGAGCTACGCTCAAGACGGAGGAGATCTTGTCGCTAATCTACACCCTACGAGTGGAACTTGTCCGAGGTGCGTGGACATCGCTGTACATCGACCCAACCAGCTTTGACTCCGAGGGTAACGACCCGCCCCCAGACGGTGTGATCACTCTGATCTCGGACCTTCTCGGTCGGTGTATTGATGCCGTTGGCGCTGGAGGATGGTTGTTGAACGATGCCATCTCAAGCGATAAGTCTGAGACAGGCGACCTGTTGACGGCACTCAAGCTTGAGGTGACTGCGGCTCTCGAAGGTCTGGAGGAGGCTGTGTACCTCAACGGCATCGTTGGCGAGGCAGTCCGGTTCGGCCTTGCATCTCAAAAGAGCGGCGCCGGCCGACCATCATGGAACACAAACAACCCAGTTCCCATGAAGTTGGAGGGTCAGGAATCTCGCATGCTGCCGTTGGGCCTCAAGACGAAGCAACTGCCAACCAAGAGCAAGGTTGTGTCGGGCGGCGAAGTGGTGCAGCGAAGCACCCGAGAGACAGGCCAGCTGATCAGCCGCAAGGTGGAGGCATACTCACTCGAGAAGCTAGCGATCTAGAGTTATGGAGAAAAAAGAAGGTTTTCGAAGAAGGCAACCAGAAGAATGCGCTACGGAGGCTCTCACCTGGAGGCACGTTCCCGGTCTGCGATACCACATGGTATGCGGCTGAAAGTCGCAGTATTCATTCTGACGCCAACGGAGCTAGTCCTAGGGCCTTGCTTACGGTGGAGGGGTTCCAGGGTTCGAAGAGTTTATTGGAAGAACATAGGCGAGCCTACGCCCAGGAACGGTGGTGAAGCAGAAAGAGACGCGGGGCAGAGCTCGAAGCTAAGGAGATCGATCGGCTACCCACGGCGCACGTTGGAGCCAAGAGGGGGGTGGGTAGGTGGGTGTTGATGTGTTAATTAGGATCACATGTTGATGAGATTTTGGGTTATCAGACAAAAGATGTTTGTTTACAGCGATCTTGTGAGGTCAGCATAGCAGAGGCAGAGTTCGGTGGCTGCATTTGGCATCTCATCTACCGATGCAGTTGCAGAGAGATAGAGACAGGCGTATCAAAAGAAAGGATGGTTTAATCTCGGCGTCACGGACAGAAACGTGCAACCCAAGCTCGACGGAAGTTGCTTACTGCGTGACATGCAATGCAATAACTACTCGCTTTGAGAAAAGGCAGCCGCATAATTCTGGTTGCTGGTCGCGAGTGTTTCAGAGACGTCGGGATATTGCGACGAGCCACAGAGTACCATTGAGCGGCTGTGGAACCCGAATACCTATGCAGTGTAAGCTGAGGACCGAGCAAGTATCCATGGATTGTGAGGGAATCGGCCTTTCGTTAAGCCCTGCGCTGCGGTTACGTGCAGCCAGCGTGGTGGTGTTCATCAACCATTGGCTCTCTGGGACATGACGTGCTGATCTCTTACAGGAGTGAGTCACCGCGTATATCATGGAGACCCGAAAGTACAGTCTAGTACAATCGGATATCAAAGCCTCGAAAGTAGGTGTCTGTATGACTATCGATCAGCGTCAGAGACTCTCTCTCTCTCTCTCTCAAATGGTTGCCTATTTCTTTACCCAAGTCCAGTGTTGTTGGCCTTGAGTTTACGAGCACAGCCTGGAAATGGGCCAAAGCTCATCGCGGAAGCACTGCCGGCATGGAAGGGTTGTGTAGCTAATGCATGAAGCCGAACTATGTACCAGATGATAGTTACGGCTTGAAAGAAAGGCTGCAGGTAACCGAGGACGTGTTCAATAGGAGTGGAGTACATGAATCGAATCAGGCAAACATTGATGCATTAGTTGGAGAAAAGATATGAGAGAAAAAAAAGAAGACAATTTTCTTTATTTTTACGGGATGCAAGCCCTGCATTGTAGATCGATTTCGGTTCATTCGGTTGGTGGAGATGAGATAGATGTAAGAACCCATTGCATCCATTGCATTGATAGTGGAGAATTGCAGCAAAAGCGACATTCTCACGAGGACATAAACTAGAGGCGAATGAGGAGCGCATTGCGAAACTTTAGTCATGTTCTAGAAGGAAAACGGATGACAAATGGAGAAAGCCGAGAGCCTAGAGACTCAACGTAGCAATAAGCCAAGAGGCCGAGGCCGAGTACGAAGACGTGACTGATGATGATGATGATGATGATGATGATGATGATGATGTCGGCCTTTACCGATGATGTACTGTATCTCAAGTTATTCCCAGCAGTGAGCAAGCAAGCAGGTAAGGGAGAAAAGCAAGCCATGATCCTTGAGGCCCGAGGGAGGTACAGTAAGTACATGTTTATTAAGGAAACTGGTGATGAAATGATAGACAGGAGTCGACCAAGCTGAAACACTTGATCACCCTCTTGTACATGAGGTACTGACTGTAGTGACATGTCCCCTCTCCGGGTAAAGTCAAGGGACCCTGCGACCGTTTGTGTTCAGTTCGTCATTTCGTCTTGTCTAGGTTGTCCTGAGTTTCTTGATGCCGCTAAATGAATTCAGTTTAGGCCTACGAGAATGCCCCACGTTGCGCCCCGTTGCCGAGCGGGTGGCGCAGTACAAGACCCAAGAGGCAAAATCACAAAAAATACGGCGAAACAATGGATAGAGCCAATTACTTACTTGAGCGTCAGAGATCAAACTGAAACGAGAGGTTGAGACTTAGAGGGTGGCCATAGGTACATACATAGATGCAGCTGGCGATCTACCTGATTCAAAGCATCAAATTCCAGTCGCGAACCCTGCAGCGACAGAAGATCTCCAGAGACCAGCCTTGCAAATGCACAAGCGATGATGTAAGGCTGCTAGCGTAGACAGCGGCTACCTACGTCACTAGACCCAGGGCAAGACAAAGACCGGGGACCATTCCCCACTGCTCCCCGGAATTAGGGTGCGGTTACAGGGGCCTATCTATTCCCATTATTGAGGAACTTTCTCTCTTCTCTGTCTGGGAGACAACAATGAGATGGAAGAAAAGAGATGAGATGAAATGGATTCAAAGCACGAGGATGAGTCGGTGAGATCACCGTCACACGAGTAATCGTGCTGAGCAACACTGAGGAACATACAATTGCCCACCAGAAACTTGGAGCGTCTAATCACGAGGACGGTTCGCCAGGTACCCAACTACAGTACTGTCACCCACCATTAGATGGACTGGACATCACCGCTTGTACAGTCACTCACTGTACAATTACGGTTGTCTAAGCCCGAAATCTACACACCCACCACACACATTACATTCCCTACCTTACCCTTCCATCAAGTGACGGCTGTTTCTCTCTGCTCCTACGCCTCTTCCGCGTGCCTGTTCCAGCCAAACGGATACTTACTACCTACGTCTTTGTACCTCTTTCCCCCCAACCTTCATCTGGACTGGGCTTCCATCTCATGGATCCATAACCTGATAAACCATCCCCTCCATCTTCTTCTACTGTAGCATCCAATCTTCCCTTTCTTCCCGTCCCAACCCTTCTACTTTCCTTGCCGCTCTCTTCTTATTTATCCTTGAAAAATATATCCATATTTACCTGCCTTTATTTACTTGGCATCCATCCACCCAACTCTTGCACTTTGACAACACAGCTCTCTCTACGATACCTTACTAACAACTACTCGGGAGAGCCCACTCTTCTTAACCTCTCCAACGCCGACTCAAAAATTATATTATATTATACTACATTACACATTTAGCTTAACATCGCTATCAAAGCTCGCCTGAGCTCAAACAACAAGCCATGAGCGGCGGCTCAACCGTCCAACGCATCGATGCCCTCGATGCCTTCGCTCGAACCCTCTATCTTCGCGCCAAACAATCAGGTCTTCCATTTACTGAAGTCGCGACTGCGGTTAGAAATCTACATATAGCCCTGCGACATCTGCGTATCGAAGCAGCCGACCAAGATTCTGTTCTCAGCACTTTCAAAACCTCGTCCTCGTCCTCGTCCTCGTCCTCGTCCTCGTCCTCGTCCTCGTCCTCGTCCTCGTCCGTCTACAGTCGCCAGCTCGAGCCTCTCGTCGATGACTGTGAATTCACCCTTGGTCAACTTGAGCGTCATCTAGATAAGTATGGCGATGGCCGCGCTGTTATGACAGAAGATGAGCGCCAGCGCGACCAGGAACTCTCCATCATCAAGCATAAACTGGTTGGGGACAAGACCAGTGTAGAGATGTTTCTCGACGCCGTTCAGCTGCATGCCGAGAACAGACCCGCAAGGGTTGTCGAAGGCCAAGAGGGACTTGAGAAAATCAAGGATGTGGTTGACGAAATCGCCACTAAACTATTCCGAAACCGCAACGAGGGCAGTTTTACTGAAGACGAGGATGGTCTCTGGCGTGAGTTCAAGATCGAGCTCGAAGCTCAAGGGTTCTCCCCCCAAGTGCTACGCAAACACAAAGTACGTGTTGATCAAAATCTCCCTTGTAGATCGTTACGACTAACACAGCGTCAGGATGTTCTACGAGCATACGTTCGCGAGCTCGAGTCCGTTCAGAACCAGTACGGTGGTAACTATCCCACCGTGAGAGGTCTCTTGGAGCATGAAGCAAGATCACAGCCCACCTCGCCCCAAGAGCTCGACAGTAGTCCTTACAGAAAATACCCACCCGTTATTATCACTGGTGGGCGAGGGCGGTCAAACAGCGACACCGCGCGAGAGCCTATTTCATCGTCCCCAAGAGATGGAGACAATGAATCTGACTACTCCATGGCAATGGTGTCGACCCAGGATCTCCTCGCCATGGATAACTTCAACACGCGAATGGCAAATCTGACTGTCCAGGGCAACGACCAGTACAGTTTGTCTCCTGGACATAGACAGATGCCACCAAACAGTTTGCCAGATGTTCCAGAGTTATCGAGTTCCCCAATCACACGCCACATTGAGTCGTCTCCACGCTCCATGCCCCCTATGCCTCATTCTATCAGTAGCAGGCCCCCCTCTTACGGGAGCAGTCCCCGGAGCAGCGCTCCTCGGCTTGCACCTGATCGATGGGGTAATGAGATTCCTCCTGATGCTCAGTGGACCAGAATTAGACGGGAGCTAGTTAGCCCCGAAGTCCTTGAACGAGCTGGCGTGCGCTATGAAGCTCGCCCAGACTACGTTGCAATCTTGGGCCGTTTGACTCGAGAACAAGTGTCTGAGTTCGCCCGTGAAAGCGCTGCCTGTCGAGCTGCTCGTTCAAGACGTGGTCCTCCGCCTCGCAAGCACGACCACCACTCTGAGCGGCGCGATTCGAAGAGTAGCCGGGAAGACGATGATGATGATAGCGGAGTGTTTGACGAGACCGATACCTCAGACGATGAGGAAGACAAGTCGTATGAGAAAGGAACCAAGAGTTATCCGTATATCGTCAATCCTCCCACAAAGAACCCGACATCTCCTTCGAGCACAACAATGCCGAAGCCAATTCTCAAGAACAAAAACGAAAACCACGTGCGCTTCGACCCAGAGCCGTACGAGGTTGACGCCCGAAGTCTCCGATCATACAGGGATGATCGCCATCGTGATCGTGATCATGATCATCATCGTGAGCGCCGGCGACAGAGCCCTACCAGATCATCGCGACGTTCGCGAAGATACTCTGATAGTGCAGATCGCCACTCACGAAGCGATAGACACGGCGACTATTACTACGACAGCGGAAAGCGGTACCATCGCGAGAGAGATCGTGATCGTGATCGTGACCGCGACCGTGAGCGGGATCGTGACAGAGATCGCGATAGGAGAAGCACCAGGAGGGAAGATCGCCCTCAAGGAAAAAAGAAATGGGGTGAAGCTCTTGGCGCTGTTGGCATTGGCGGTGCAGCAGTGAGCCTTTTGAGCGTCCTCGCTGAAGCAGCATCTTGATTTTTAACGGGCTGGTTCCGTATCAAATTACCCTTTCACTTCCCTTTGTCATTTCCTTACTATAACTTTGGTTTCCGTGCTGCGTTTTTGGATATGTAACAAAGCCAATTGTAAGATGGACTGGATCACAGAACAAGATGGGAACAGAGAAAACAAAGGAAAAGAGTTTGACATTTTTGTATACCTTGTTGGAACTTATGTATGTAGTTATACCACGGATGGCATGTATGTCTCCGACAGAGACTATCAGGAGACTATGGCAGGATTAGATACCCACGATAAGATGACACCAGAACATAGCAGTTATGAATCATATTTTGTTATCAATTGCTATCCTTGCTTATGTCAAGTTGACTACCACGATTGACGAATGAACCACCTATTAAGTGAAGACAAATGCTTCTTGACTCGCTACGCTAAGTCTATGATGCATGGCATCTAGATGACTATAGTCTAGGTCTATAACCATTACCTTATATCTACACCATCAACTCATCTTCTAAATTCTTCCACCACTCCAACTTGTCCACGGCTGTCCTCTCGGGCGCAGGCCCCTTCGCACGGGGTCTCGCCCGCGGTTTACGCCTCCATTGGAGGATCTTCATCTCGGGGTCTCTGGGCCAGTTCTCTTTGCGCTCTTCGTAAGTTTCAGCCTCTTCAACCGCGCCCTTGCTCACCATCATCTGCGTTTCCACACCGCCCTTTAACTGAGGCAGTGTTGTTCGTAAAGATGTAACCCATTTGAAGCGTGGCAACTCGACTGAGCGTTCCAGGCATACGTAGCCTTGGGAGGTACGATAGCGTATCTGGTCGTGTAGAAATTCGCTGAATTCTGTGATGATATGTGGTATGGCAGTGGTTGCAAAGTTGCCCTTTCGCTGGCGACTGTTCTTGGAAGCGGCACTGAGCAGATTTTCCAGGCATTTTGCGATCTGGTACCAAGCGTGCTCCTTTTGTGTTTCGATTGTTCGGCGGCTGTGGCTGGGCTCCGAGGCTTCCTGGAGAACGTCGTCAAACACGCTTTGTAGTTGCTTTTTCTCAAGCTGACGGTAATGTGGAACAGCATGGTCGCGTATCATATTCAATGCCGAACTGAAGGCCTGTTTGAATATAAGCGAGTTGATGTAGACGATGTAGTTTTCGAACGAAGGCTCGACGTTGTAAGGTTCTGAAGTCATTGTTTCCCAAATCTCGGTAAACGTTGATGGAGTCACGTTTGAAGAGGGAGGAAAGAAATACATGAACCGACGCTGACGCTGATTTGATTTAACTCCACAAACATAGGCCCAGTTGAGGAGATTACACCATGTTTCGCGTGGAATGGGTATTTGGTAGGCGTTAGAGACGTGGATGAGGAGCTGGCATGCCAGCCGAATGCGCATCATGGACCCAAATGCTTCGACGATAGCATTCAGCAGACGCTCAGTGGGAGCTCGTGGATTGCCCGGACGAAACGCCTTGGAACCATTGATGGTGAAGGTGCCGGTATTTTTGTCTTCTATTAGCCCGATACCGAAACCTCGTTTGAGGACAATGCCTCGTATGTGTTGGAACGAGCCACTGCGAGCGAATGCAATCAGAGTGGTACAAAGCAGTTCCTCATTGAGTAGAACACCAGAATTCTTGCTGCGGCGCCAATGCGCGAAGTAACTTTGGTAACCTGTCTTTTTGCGTTTCCATAACATGTTATCTGCCCATAGGCGATGCCGTTGACGATTGAAAGGGGTCATCCCAAGGGCGTTCCGGCTGTGTCGGAGACTTTCCAGTCGCTTAAGATTGTTGAGAGGCATCCTGAAAAATATTTTGTACCCCTCACGAGGCTTATAAAGGACTCTCTGTCGGTGATACTGGTAGTAAACAGGATCGGTCATGTAGCGAGCCTTGAAGAACTCGTTCCAAGTTCTCGTGCTGCGCTTTGATCCCAAGCCGTCGCGTTGCATTGCACTGAAAAAGTAGGCAACATCTGTCAAATCTCCAGCAGCGCCGGCGCAACGGATAAGGACCTCGAAGTCAGAGAGGACAAGGTTACGGCCTCCATCACGACGAGCTTTGAAAACAATCTTCAACGCGTCAAGGACAAAGCGATGCTGGTACCGTACGCCGAATTTGTCTACAAGGAAGTGTGCGTTGGTGAACTGCATTTCGCCAGGAGAGACGGCGATATCGTGTGCAACATCGAGATGTTTGTTTGCAACGGGGTCAAGTGCTCGAAGAATCTCAGAGAATGTTGCAACAGGAAGCCCCGCTAGCTCTTGAAGAGCTGCGTTGGCGACCTCAGCATCATCGTTGACCAACGATTGGACCCAGGTTTGGAAGGTTGGGAGGATGTGACCAATGTCTTGACATCGTATAGCTTTGAGCAGTGCGTCCAAAGGCGTGGGACGGTGGGTAGAGTTTTCGCCTGGTGGTGCATTGCCTCGATGATGCGCAAAAGTCGAAGTCGAGGTTGAAACCCAGGGAGATATTGATGCTAACCATCGTCTTCGACCCACCTCAGCGGGTCGTTGGTGTATTAGCGAGGAACCATAGATCCGTAGCGCGAAAGCGAGTGGAGATGTCGATGAGGGATCAAGACGGGTCCGTCTTAGGAGGGAATGTCGCCAAAGCATGGCACTGAGGTTGTCGCGAAAAACAGAAAAAACAAAAACATGAGAGAAATAAAAGACGGGCAAGATGATGAAGGTGGAAGGCCTCGGATGTAACTGAACGTGTTAACACCTCCTCTTTCAACGCGAGGGGAGGGGTCTTTGGCTGCCGTGTAACCCAAATCGGGAAGGACCACATATGAGCCGCACTGCTTAACTGCATCAAAACATGGGGTAAAGTATGGCCTAGATGCATTCGCTGCCGTTGTGGCTTACTGCATAACGTACCTAGCTATTTCTCCGAGGATTTCCCAACCCTGCCAATTCCGTTTTCTCACTGAGTCGTCCTTGCTGCATATCCAGCCCAGCCCAGCCCTGCCCAGCTCACAGCTACACTCACCGAGACGAACCTATCCCAGTCAATAACTATCACAAACAACCATGGCTGACACAGGCGAAGAGCCTCATCACGTTTCGGAGCCTCTCGACCTTGTTCGACTCCTTCTCAACGAGGTTGTCTTTGTCAAGCTTCGAGGAGACCGTGAGCTCAAGGGAAAGCTACACGTCAGTTAGGCCTGTGACTACTTTGATCAAGGAGATGCTGACCATAGACAGGCTTACGACAGTCACTGTAATCTGGTGTTGGGAGAAGTCGAGGAGACCATCTACACTGTGGATGAGGACGATGACGATGAAGAACTCAAGGTATGCGGGGTTCTGAGACTGATCTGAGTCGATTCTAACTGAAATTCAGACTATCAGCCGGAAATCTGAGATGTTGTTTGTGAGAGGTGAGTCGATCTGAGGTTTGGTCATTTCTACATATTAACGTCAAGTTAGGCGATAGTGTTGTCCTTATCTCACCTGGGGTTCCGTTCTAACTAGAAGGGATACAAAGAACCATAACACCCTGCACTCACTCAAATGTGCAAACGCTGTCTCAGAAGCAACTCTTCCCGTTGCGTCATACGACAGCCTGAGGCACGAAGCTGCTCAAAGCATCCCGAAAGCAGCAGCCCAAGGCTGTCTTGATACCAGTATTTAGGGTTCAATATCTTACAGCATCACAACCCTTGAGCCACATTTTGTTCCAGCAAAAGCCAAGGCGAAGTGAACAAGTGGCTCCTATTGCCGGAAAGCTCACCCTGACAGATTTAGCTCAAAGTTTAGTTAGATAGAGCACTGATATCACAAAAAAAGATTGATGCAAAAGCCCATGTCTAGTTCGCATCCAATACAGCCTTCCGACACCGGCATATCACAATTTATTGTCTAGTTCAGGATACCCCTTGGTGAAACTGTGGTTCTTCATGGCATTTTAAAAATCAAAATGCCATTCTAGCAATACATGCATTTGAATAAACGCTACAGTAACGAGAGACAGACCTAACAGCATATCGCGACCAACTAGACTATTCAATAGTCTTAGAAAACAACAAAACGCCATACCCTTGTCCTTACATGGTATCGTGACAGCCGTAGGCATGATGCCTTATGGCGGTTTCCCACAAGCGCTTCAAGCACCTACTTTAACCTCGGAGTTAATGGGCTGCTTATCCTTCTCTCCGTCCTTGTTGGGCATCAATGGATGATTTGGGTCGTATCCAACAGACTTGACAATACCAAGACCCTTTGTGCGGCCTTCGCGGAACAGGAGTCTGTCACCTGGTGCAAGATACTCAGGGCGTTGAACGAAGCGGAAGGCGACAGTTGCGCGATCTCCTGTGCGAATGAGCGCTCGGTCAATGTCGATGATGGCACAGGTTTGGGAGACAGGGCCGACGTGAAGCATGGCCTGGTACTTGGTCTTGATAGTAGTGGCATGTGAGAGAATAAGAACTGACAATGTTAGTGTGGCTCATAGTGGAATTGCCCTGAATACCTACCCTCTGCAACAAACTCGCGGTGCACTTTTGGCATCACCTGGCCTTCGACCCGGGGCAGAAGTACCATGCCCTTGCGCACGTCCTTGCGCTTCACCTTCTTCAAAGCGAAAGAAGCAGACTGTCCAGCCGATGCAGCGGGGACTCGTATCCTCTTACGTTCAATTGACTTGACAGAGGTTGGTGTGAACTGGCCCAAAGAATCAGGCCCGATGAGAACATTGTCGCCCTCATGAATGACACCAGACTTGATGATGCCCGACACGACAGTACCTGAGAAAGGAACCGAGAAGGTGTCATTGACGTGGAACTCGAATGGAGCATCCGAGTTATAGCGTCCGTGATGGGGAAGAATGTTCAAGAACGTCCTGACCAGATCAAGATTCTCCCCTGTAACGTTGGAGACGAGGAAGACAGGGCATATCCGTTGACTGACAAACTGAGTCGCTGTATTTATGCATTCCTCACGAGTCTTGATGAAAGTTGGTATCTTTCGAGCTCCGGGGCTCTTCATTATCTTGGTGATCTGGGTCAATGTCTGCTCCAGAATGTTGGGAGGACAGATATCGATCTTGGTAACGACAACCATGACTGGGACGTTGAGAGCCAGAGCAATGCCCAGATGCTCTTTGCTCATGCCAATAAGGCCATTGTTCGCCGCCACCATCAGAAGACAATAGTTTGGACTGCTCGAGAGCAGCCCGAATACTGTCGTTCGAAGATACTTCTCGTGGCCGGCCAAGTCAGTGAAGGTGATGACCTTTGCGCTCCTCTTGCCAATTTCTTCCCAAGACAATTTGCCTGTAGAATGTCAGTATAGCCATCCGTGCCAGTTAACAATCACTTTGACATACGCCCAGGGGTGTCAGAGGTGACGACCTTGCCCGTAGTGTCGAAGCCCATTATCTCCATGCCAACCGAACTGGTTCGTCCTGACTCTATTTCGTGCTTGTGCCGGAAGAGATTGACGCGAGCTTTGCCTCGTCCATCATCAAGATCTCCCTTTACGAGCACACCCAGCATAGAACTCTTGCCTGCGTCGACTACAATGTGTCAATAGTGGTACTAAGCAGGTAGATGTTGGAATAACTCACCATTCCCTACCACCGCTATCCGGGTTTCAATCACATCCTCTATTGTAGCGGGATTCTGGCGGATCAGAACCTTGCCGCTGCAGCTCTTGTCTTTGGTAGGCTTGTCGGTAGTGCTCTGGGCCTCGAGGTCGCCACCGACATTCTTGGTTAACAACAGGTCACAGTCGGCGCGCACTCCTTTTGCTGCTTCCTGAAGTGTCTTGAACGCCTGATTCCATTGATCGAGGGTCAGGTTCATCGACTCGCCATGATTCTCGTATCCGATCTCGAAAACGCATTCGCCGAATCCCTCATCTAGTCGGTCGGAGAGGATTTCCTCCAACTGCTTCGATTTGTCCTCAGTTGATCCAAGCAGAAGGTCCTTGAGAGGCACTCGCGGTGCTGATTCCGCAAGGTCGAGGTTATCGAATAGCTCATCGAGCTCCTCGTGGTGTTCGGTATTTGTGTCTATTATCTCGGCTGCGTCCGTCGCCGTTGTCGTTCGTGCGGTCGGGTACCGTAAGTTCTGCTGTTGCTCTACATAATCCGCGAAATCGCTGAGCGCCTATATGTCAAGCATTAGTATAGACATCGGGGTATCCCAAAGATAGACGAACCGATTCGCCTTTGCGCTTCTCGTGCGCTAATGGCTTCGTCGACATTATGACAAGACTTGTAAGATGCCAAAATAAACTCAGCAAAGGCTCCCGTAAGCTTATGCTGAGTTGCTTAAGTATTCTTGTCGTTTAGGATAAAAGTCCGAAGGATGGCTTGCCTCCCCTGGTGATGTCATGCGATTTATGGTATGGAGTATTAAGTGATCAGGGAGATTGAAGGCCAGCGAAGTATTTAAATAATTGAAAGTGATTCTCAAAAAAGCTGCGCCACGTCTCGGTCTGACTGTTTTGAAGTTTTGAATTCAGAAGAGTCATAGACAATCAAAGTTATAAGTTTAAAGGTAGCACCTGATGCGCGGGTGGTTACTCAACGCCGGCAGGCACACAAGGGGTAGCAAGAAAACATAGGACGTTTTTTCTACGTGATGAAAATGATTAGACATGTTCAATGCGCCAGTGCAAGTCTTTAGATGAGTTTATTTTAGTACCCAAATTTAATATTAGAAGTTTTCTTTCTACTCAAAGAGCACTCCACACTACTCTGTCTATCGATAAGAGCTCAATCTGCACGCACGGGCCTCTTGAGACCAAATCGGTTGGATGGCGTCTCAAGCCGCATTCATCTATCGGGGTTCTAAAAGCGCTATGGCTCAAAGCTTAGACTATGACATCTCCACGACATAACTATGTCAAGCTCGTCCACTGAAAGCTCCCAATTAATTAAAGCTTTTGGAGGGCAATATACACAGGCTTAGCAAAGATGTAATGACTCAGCTAATAGCCTTATTTCGCAGCTATCTTAGGTATAAGAAGTTGTACTTGGAATGCTCCGAGTCTATCATCTTATCCTGCGTACTAGTCTAACTAGTACGCCTGAACACCAGCTATCAAAGGCTGTCTGTCCTGCACGGGCATTGAACCTCCATTACCACGACAGGCATGAAATACACGCCTTGGAAACTTCACCAGCTCCTGAATAGCTGCTTCATTCCCAAAATTCATCTCCAGATAGATGCAGACCGCCAGCCCCTCTACCACCGATCTCCTCTGCATCCACCATGAGCTGTGCGCCGCTGCTTTGGTATACCACCATGCCAGCAAAACCATAGCCTTGGGGTCCTTCTCCTCCAGCAGCTTTCTATACCGCGGGTCCAGCTGCGTTAAAAAAGTGAGAAAATGGATGACTGTATTATCATCGATCCTTCGGGGAAGTAACTGTGCGAGCAGCGACGCAGCCACATGATATGGGTTGTTCTGAGCTGTAGAAGACGGCCCAATGTCAAAGGCCTCGTAGAACATAGTCGGAAGGGCACCGGGCGGGATGGGCCTAGAACCATCAGGGATGCCATCCCATTCTTTGAGCAACTGATGAAAAATACTATCCTTCCTCGTTGGGTCAGCGATTTTCCATACAGCTTTCTTCCCGTCACTCATTCTCAACCAGTCAAGATCAAGAGAGTCGGATTTCTTGAGCGGCCATACTCCATACACGTCTTCAGCATCCAAAAGGGCCATCGAAGCTGCGCCGAGAAGAGCTCCTGAAGCCCAGAGGGAGTCGCGTTCAGAGCCAGAGAGTTTTGACACATCACGGGCCGACCCTGCTGCCATGAGACGGCGGTGGAAGAGGGCAGTGGCTTGATACCAGTGGAAGGCGAGTGCTGTACGGTGAGAAGATGTTTGGCAGGGGTTTAGATGCTGATCATGAAGAAGAGCCAGAGCAATAAAGACATGCATGAGAAAAGGATGCTATATATTTCAGTGTCAAATACGAAAAAGGAATTGGCGAATACTCACCTTCAATCCTAGCAGAAACGCGCCTTCGCTGTAAACACTTCTCGTCTTCTGTGTACCAACAGAGAACACTGTCCTTAGTCGAAACCTCTCAATGGCCGCCAGGGCAGCATCGTCTAGTATAATCTCACCGGCACCGCCCTTTACAGGCTGGATGACGGGGACTCTGAAACCAGGGTTGATAGGACCGAGAGACTTATTGACGACTGAGAAGACTGGCCCTGCGCTCTGGTGGGCGAGTTGAAAGGACGAGGGGGATAACTCAGTGAATGAGCAGACGAAGCCTGATGAAGTACAACGTTTACATGATGGTTTTGATTCATCGCACTGATAAGATGTTAGCGCTGAGGTGATGTGAAGCGTATGACTGAGATACGGAGTTGGTGGACAGAGTTGCAGCCGATCAGCTCACCTTCACACTCCTTAGTTTGCAGTTCTTACATCCGAGACGAGACTTCTTGTGAGCCTTCCGCTGTCTCACTGGCATCTCTTTACCAGTCTTGTCTTCACCTCTTACAGCCATTGTGTCCTGTTCCATGAGAGCAAACTGATTAGCCAAGACGCATCTCGCCGGAGTTACCGGAAAGGGCCTCGCTTACTTGAGACAGGGCAAAAATACTCTCAAGACTTGTTCTTAAAAAGTTATTGGCGATTAAGTACTCATCAGATTGATAGCCAAGAGATGTTAGTTGACGATGAGTCGTCCTACCGCTTGGGCGACATGCCTCGATTTAGCGCTTACGAACCGGGCTTTCCGTGAAATAACCAATGAGCGGAATGGACCCTGAACATCACGGCTCGACCCTTCAACGATCTTCATAACATCCTTTGATAACTGTCTATTTACATCCAAACAAGGTGCATATTCAACTCGCTTATCTAACATGGAACGGACCAAATGGTAGCACAAAAACCCATATCGGGCTATATATTGATAGTGTCAAGGAAACGATGTGGTATCGATACGTGGTTATGCGTTCATCCAACGCATATGTCCTACCCCAAAATCCAAGGTATATCCTCCCTTCCTTCGCTTAAATGAATACTGAGTAGCTGGCTTGCATGACATCCTTTTCCTCTTTGTTAACGCCTGGCCCTTGAAACGTGCAGCAAGATGTAACGCCATCCAGTCCTTATCCATTCCAGCCATGCCAAATGCAACCCATATGCTTGATTGTTACAACCTTTAGACAAAACACAAACAAATAAAAAACACGTAAATGCCGTAAAATAGCGTAGACGCCAATATATACTGTTGACAAGCTCAAGCTGAGTATGTCTTTATAGAGTATCTCTCTCCTATCATATCCAAACACAGACGGCCAGTGCTCTTCACACTGCCCGCCCAGCTCGGGCGCGGAGAGCATTCATATCGAGTTGAATGGTGGGTCGAGAAATCTCCAGACTTCGACTTGGCATCCTTCGGCCTCCAGGGGTTCGAGGGTTGGCGACATTGACACGCCCAGTTCGGTCCAGAATTCTAGGTGGAGAATCATCAGGATCCGACTCTGAATCCTCATGTCCCTCAAAGCCTGCGTCGGCCAATCGTGCAAAGTAATCCGCCAAACCGTCGACACTGGGGGTTCCGACCACAACATCGTACTGTGGTGGAGGAGTCATCACAGGCTCAGGTACATCTGTGACAAGCTCGGCAGCAGGAGGTGGCGCAATATCGTCTTCGAAGGCGGGAGGGTTGAAGCTTGGAACTCTGAGCAGATGGATCGGGCGAGGCTCTTGTTGTCCACTAACGCCATCCGCCAAATGGGCAGCCTGTGGTGGCGCTGGAAGGTTCTCGGCGTTAGGGTTAACACCGGGTAGTGAGCCTTCTGAAGAACTAGGCGAAGCATCGGTGGGAACGGTGAAAGCATCGGGGCATCCACAAGTAGACTGATAAGTGGTGCCGTTGCAGTTGGCGCCTGAATAAGCAGGAAGATTAGTGTTGGCGTGAGTGGCACGGCAGTTGAGAACAGTGAATGGCGAATCAATGCTGATCTCGAAGTGTCGGCGCTTTGTGCCACTGGGATCCTCAGGATCGATACGGCTGATTCGCATAACAACCTTTGAAACGGTTAGTTGCTGGCTCAAAATCTATTATCAAACAACATACCTTGATCCAATGGAAGACATTGACATTCTTCCAGCTGCAGTCAGGGTTGAGTCGTAGCTCCTTGTTCTTGGCCATCATCTCACATGTAGGAATCTGCACATTGGCTTCAATTTCTGTTGAACCCCAGATGGTCTCGAGTCCCAGATCCAGGTCGCCCAGGAGGTTAGCCGAAGGCTCAGGAAGGGGCTCAGCCGTGGTCTGTCTTCGGGCAGCATCTTGTGCGCGTCTTCGAGCCGCTGCTTCACGAGCCTCTCGTCGCTGCTCAGGGTCGAGTTCGCCGCCGCGAAGAGTTCGGATGTCGGATGAGGCGTAGGACGAATCGAGAGGCTTTCCGGCAGACTTTTCGAGTAGCAAGATCTTGCGGCCTGGGTCCTTACGTGTTACACGCTTATCGTTGGTCCAGTACTCAATCGATTCCGTTACATAAACCTTGAGCTTATGTACCTGAACCTTGGCAAGTGGTGTAAGTTTAAAGGCAATGGGGATTTTGCTACCGATAGGAAAGCTCTTGCCCGAGATAACAATATCATAGTGCAGCTGGTCTTCCCATTGGCGACTAATAGAAATGGGTTCTGTCATCTCCAGGGAGAGTTGATCAGGCACGCGAACAATAGACACTTCCTTGGTGCCATGAAGGTTAGGCTTGAAGGCTCCAGCTCGGTCAACGGTGGCATGTAATTCCCACTTAACAGATCCATACTGCAGCTTGGTTGTTTCTAGCTGGTGGTGGTCGATGGGTAGTTCAAAAGTATAGTCATAAGTACCAGGGTAGAAGACCTTGTATCCCTTGGCTTGTGTAGGAGTGGCAATAGGACTGTCACCCTTTTGGAAACTTCGCGACTGGACGCTTTGCAAAGATAAGCGCTTGATTTCTTTGGCAGAAAGGTTATTTTGATGCGGGGTCAGAGATGATGATGGGTTGGGGCGGACGAGGTTTGTAGAGCTGCCATTAGGAGAACTGCTCTTGAGGCGATAAGTGCATTGATTGCCATAGTCGGACTCCCAGCCGTCATTCATGGCATTAAAAAATGTAAGTACTTGAGTGCGCAGGCTCTCCTCTTCGAACACATCTTGTTTGAGGGGAGGGATGCCTTCGGGCCACTCAGTGCGAGCACGGCCAAGAAGTTTGAGTTGAACGGCTTTGATCTTGACGTTTTTTGTGACTCGCAGTTGAAGTTTGCCTCTTAATAAAGCGGTACCGCTCTGGCCTTCGCGGTGACCGTGGCCATCATGATCAAAACCTGAGAGAAAAATGTTTGGCTCAGCGAGAAGAATTGAGCATGACACGCCACTGCCGGAAGCAACGGGTTTCGGCAACTCAGAGACTGAAGTGACGGCAGATTTTGATGAGCGAGCAGACATGAAACTGTTACGATTGGGGTTGGTCAACGCCAACGACGGATGCGAAGATCGTGCAGTCGCCATTGTTGCGGCGGCGGCTGATTGTGTCTGGTTATTGCTGCTGGTGCTGGAGTTGGAGTTGCAATTGGCAGAATTGGAGTTGTTGGTAACAGGCGCTACAGTGGATGCAGAGGCTAAGTCAATACCAACAGGTGCCGCGGAACCGGGGCGTGAGCTTATGTCGTCATATGCTGGCGGGGATACACCTGCCCCAGTAAATCTCGACCCAATCGCAGACTCGCCGGGAAGGTCCAGGTCCAATTGGCACGACTGACCAATTGAGTGGCCTGTATTCGAGGTCCTTGTACTTGGTCTTGCTGGACTTGAAATAGCGCTCACACTTTGCCCAGTTGAGCGGTCAATACCTGTGCTCGTCGATAGCGCTTCGGCTGCTGAGAGACCCGAAGTATCAATGCCTGCAGATACTGAGTTTGATGCCGATGAAGGTTCAGAGCCAGAGTCAGGGTTCGTAAAGGTAAATGAGTTCAGGAGCTTATCTCTGCGGCGTACGGCGGCACGAGGGTTGAAGCTTTTCTTTCTCCGGCTACTGCTTACACCGTTGCTGAAGTAATCGCTGGTGCTGTTACTCGCGTTGGACGTGTTAGTAGCAGTCGGTTGCAACGAAGGTGCGCGTCGAGGCTCGACAAGCAGTTCAGGTGATTGAGGTCTGCTCTCTGCTCGTAGTTCTCGTGGAACGTATCCCGAGGGATAGCTAACGATGTGAATTGCTTGGGGGCGAGATCTTCGGGGACCGATTAACGGCGCGGGAAATCGACCAGCCGATACAGACTTCTTCTTGTTGAGACGAGGTCGATAGTAGATGTTTTCGTGAGAAGGAACCCAAGCGGATCGACGCTGTGGTGACTCAGGGACTGAAGCTGTTGTTGTCATGGCGGTTAACAACTGTACTCTGGTGTACTACACTGAAATGATTTGAACGATGACGAGGCCAATAAAGCCAAGAGAAAATGCGGGTGGTGCCAGCCAAGGAGCGAGAATTAAGAATGCAACGCAAAAAAAGTAGTGGGTGTAAAAGGATGATGTATGCAAACGCAAGCGCAGGAAGTGGAGGTATGCGCTCAGATGCTTTCAAAACAAAGAGCAGAGCAGTGTAAGACGTAGACACACGCAGAATAGCAATTTGTGAGTCTAGCACGCGCGTAAGGGAGGGACAAGGCTGGTTATAAGCCAAGAATAAGACAATAACTTGAATTTGAATGTGAATGTGAACATGTGAGCGGGACCATACCCAGGTCTAATAGATCCAGGGCGTTATATTGGAGATGAGACGAGGGTGATGGATTAGAATGGAATACAAGGGAGGGGGGCCAACTAAAGATGAGCACGAGTAAATAAAAACGAGACGGTGTGTTGCAGTGTTGAAGCAGCGGTGATGAGATGGGTCTGGTCTGGTCTGGCCTGGCCCGGCATCAGAAAAAAGAAAGAAAAAGCACAGGACAACAAAACGGCAGTGCTCATCAATTGCCCAAGTAAATAAATTCATGCGCTGGCATTGGATCCTGAAGTTGTCGATGTCCCTACCCAGGCTTGCATCCCGCCCAGATTTGGGCACTAGACTCTGCGCCTAGAGGCGTCAACGGACCAGGATTAGGAAGGGTCACGCCTTGTTCTGGCGGGCGGTTGGCCGCAGGCAGTGGGGATGATGCTGATGCGCAAGGACGTGGACAAGGAACAGGAAGAGGGTGGAGAAACAGGGCAGAGGATTACGGGACTGGGGATGGGGACTCAAGAAGCAGGGGCTGTTGATTTGTATGTATTGTTGGCGTTGTATTGTGCAGAGCAGAACACCTTATGAATGGCTGTGAGGAATGCACATATCACCAGGCAGAAGAACTAGCGGTGATGGCAGAGGGCGATTTGCAGCAAAAAGACGATGAAGGAAACACTCAACACCCATTATCCTGCTTTTCTGACAGGTGATCGACACTGTTGCAGGTGCAGTATCTATGCAAGATTGTCTGAGATTGATGCTATCCGCTTTCATCCCACTTGGGACTGAGTACATGATTCAATATCAAGACTATTGATGAATCAAGTAAAAGACACACAAACAGGGCGTGTGACTGAAGATCAAGGCATAAGATGAGAGAGAAAAACCACCGATTGCATTGGATACGAATATTCAGGCGAGAAAGATAAAAATACGTACCTTTTGCAATTGTGCTAAAACATGGAAATCCGAAACATCAGATTCAAGGGATTCGCTTGTGGCTAGTGCACCTGTAGCCTCTGACGCGAAGACACCAGCGGTGATGAGAATTTGAGGCCCCGGCAACCCTGGTCTGGTCTGATCTCTCGCTTCTCCGTTTCTGTTTCTGTGTCGCCTGAGATTCTGGAGACTCTTAGCTCAGCTCAACTCAGCTCAGCTCAAGCTCGGCCTGACGATGGTGAGTTAACAAGTGCGTTCAAGGCGGCTGAGGCGGAGGAGAACAATGAAAGACACAGCGGGGACAAGAAGAATAGGATCCTTAATAAACCAAATCTAAGAATAAGAAAGAAATCGTCGGGCGCCAACGCCAATGCCAAACGGATGAGAAGCACGGTTCACTTGAGGCTGTTGGGCTGAAGTTTGAGACCGGCCAGAGCGAAATAGACAAGCGAGAAGAGAACCTGGCCAGATCTGGGCTGGTTGAACGGGAAATGAGACGAGAGGTATAGGAAAGTTGGACGTCGGACAAAAAGCAGGAAACCAACAGGTAAATTAAGTTAATACGTACGAGTTGAGGTATGTAACAGGAACAACCAAGGTAACGAGCAAATCAACTTGGGGTCTGACAAGGAACAGGAACTGAGGTGACCTAAAAGGGCGACAGCTGTCCCAGACAGGGTTTCTTGTACCGCTCGAGAAAGACACTGCACTAAAAAGATCTTGATGGTGGTGGTGGTGGTGATGATGCAGTCATAGCAGATCGAGACAGAGGAGCACACAGATGGGGGCGGCAAGAATGTGTGAGAAAGAACAAGGAAGAGAGAGAGAGAGAGAGGCGTTATTATCTACGTGCCATGTCTGAGCGAGTCTGACCTTGGGGTAATTATATTGCCTCGAATTGAGGTCATACCATGGAATCTAAGCCACCCTTCCGAGGAAAACACTCAGACAGACTGCCCGTGCTATCCGAGGAGCAGTTTCTACAGTACAAAAAAAGCTTCATCAATGCCTCTCGCTATTGAGAGAATACCTTAACGAGGGAGCTCCGGAGGCTGCGGAGCCCAAACCCCGTACGATTGAATGGGGTTCGCTACTTTCGGTGACGCGGCACCAGGCGAAACCCTGTCTTTAGATCCAAAGGCTTTACTCTTTAGAGATGCAGATAGAGTAAGGGTCCTTGTTTAAGCCCCGAAAACGGACTACGTAATGTCTGCTGCGGTCGTGACATGGCATGTGCCGAATGTATAAACTCATGCCATCACCATATCCTAGTCTGACTGTGACAGCCTCCGCTTTGTCAGAGTCACGGTCACTGTCACTGAGAAGAGATCCGAGAAAACTCAAAACTTGAAGAACTAGACAAGAGAGGAATATTCGATGATTGATCAACACCAACGAAGAGTGTGACTGTAAGTTGGTGGCCGTTCCGGCCCCGAAACAAAAGAACGACTCCACTAAAAGAATCCCAAGATCTTAGGGTCCATCCATCTGGCGGGAGATGACACAACAAAAGGTCAGCACATTGCATATTACACATCACATATTGCAGATGAAGTGCTTGCTGTACTTTTCCCATTGACATCAGAATCGTAGTCTGTGGGTTCCGGCTTCACTCTGAGCTCATTCCAATACGAAGGTCTCATTCCGAGGAGCAGATTTATGATGTTAGTACCGGCAGTATGACAAAGAGCCTCAACCCAATCCGAGAATTTTCTCTCATCATAGGAAAAAAACTCAAAAGTTTACAGGGTGCTCACCGGGATCATGCAATCGATCGAGTGGACAGAAAACATGGGCTGTGTGGAGTGGTAAATAGATGCACAAATCATCCGTCATTCACAGCAAGCAAGGATTCTTTTTCTTCTCTTCTTCTTTTTCTTTTTCGGTTACACGAAATGCCGAAATTGATCCATGATGCCGACAATTATCTTGCCCGGCTTGGAAATGCCGAGGCGATACTTGCGAGTTTTATGCACAGCTGAATGAGGCTTGATATCTCGCCCTGTTTCTAGCTTACTTGTGCATTTGGTATGATATGATTCCAGTGCATCTTGGAAATATCGCCGGAGGTAGCTCCGTATAATGAAACCCGCCTGTTGCCGTTTCATTTCCGGTTATCTGATATAATAAACAACTTCATTCTATGAGGAATCACACGATATGAAATTATAATTCTATTTCTATCCAAAGTGAACGGTTTCTCATCAATGAACGGCCCTTGAAGAGCCTAGTTTCATGTCAAAAAATTTCTTGGTCATGAAAGACCCTTACTCCTGAGGCTCGTGCATTCAATGGTGAGGCAGTGGTTCCAGTTTGACGACCAGGCCATTAACGCTTAGATTAATTTAAACATGGCCTACGGGTAGAAACAGAAGCTCTTGCGATTCAGTAACTCAACTTTAACGATGAACCGTGAATTTGCGCTCGGGAGTTGTAACGGTCCACAGAGAGCCCTGGCTTGCCAACTCAGCGCTGATCGTCAACTCTAAAAGATTCCCTGGATGTAACGTTCTACAAGCCTCGTCTAGGCTTTCTTTTTCGTACCTATGTAAATACCCAACAGCGTCGTCCTGGCAGCGATGAGTTGTCACCTTTCAGCTGGAAGCATCTCCCCTGCAACCAATTGCCACTTTATTGAAAGGGCCTTGGTTGTGTGTGTCCATGCTTCATGTTTGTTTAACAGAAGGCTTCTATCAGCCTTCTAGTCTCGTTTCCTCAGTCGCTCCAATCTCGGGCAAGGCCGTGAATAGAGCTTGGGCCATCCAGCGATTCCAGCCTGCGATCCTTAAGACCGGGGTACCCGGTCCATGGGCAGGGGACCCAGGATCAACAACTGATGAGGTCATTCTTCTCTCTTTTTTTATGGATTTTGAACATTGTGGAATTTCAAACTTTAAAGCTTCAACTCCAGGTATTTTATTGTGGTTATGTGGATAACGTTATCACAATTACTCAAGATCTGCGTCGATATCGAACTGGGGAGAATCTCTGTATGGCGTTTGTCACGACTCATTGCATTTTAGCCCGTGACTTTCTCAACGGCGAGGTTCCAGGATTATCGCTGTTGAAGTTTCTCCATGTATCATGCGTGAACTATCTTGTGAAACCAGCTCTCTCCAATACAGCATGCACCCACAAAACATCTTGACTACAAATGTCATACAAATGGCAATCCATTGTCCTGACTCGAGACTGCAAAATCATGCCCAAAAGAGGTAGATCCTGAGATCCAGGACGGCATTGATCTTCATCTAAGATCCAAAGTCTTGGTTTTTCAGATCCACGGTGACAACGCGTTGAAGATATCTGACGTCTATCACTTTGACGACCGAAAATTTAAGCGAACGGTAGCCGATCAAGGTCTGTAAAAATTGTCCTCCAAAAATAGTCACTCGATAGCAGATCTCAAATTGTCGAATGCCGTCTTGGCAATGTCAAATCAAGGAATTTGTCTCACCAAAAAGACGGGCAGTAGTTAGCACGAGCAGCTAACGAACCGAACAGCCGAACACTTTTCTCTGCCCGTGTAATTCCCAGTAATTGACTACACCAACATTCAAGTGCTTATCCTGTATGACAACCCTCCACTCCGAGGTGAGGAAGTGCTCATTGTCGCCGGCGCACCACGATTGGTTCGAATAGTTTCTCAAACCTCCATGAAATCATGCTGATCAAGACCCTGACGGTTTACCCACCCGGAGTCGATCACTAGGCCTTCTACTGGTTTCTCCAAATCGATCGCATGATTTCAAATTCTCAGAATAAAAGATAAAACAAAAAGTGACATGATTATGCGCTATGCGACTCTACATGATTCAGTCTGCATTGACATGACCATTGCGTATGACCTCCCCGCGTTTCGCGGGGAATATTCAGTCGAGCCGGCGTTAAGTGCGGTCAGCATCCGACTGGCAGTCTACTATGCACAGTAACAGTTTAGGGTGACGCTACAACCAAGAGGATGCATCCCGTTTCCCTCGGAAATGCCAGGATGAACATGTCTCGTGAGGACTCTGAAAACGATCATGGCGTAAAGCTTAAGCATTGTATCTCTTGGTAAATGGCTCATCTTTGCTGAGCGCTTAGCAGCGTATACAATGTCAATACGCCAACGTCAAAGATGCCGAACAATCTCCAAATCACATGTGATTCATACCTTGGTTCTTTTGAGGCTATCTATATTCAACGTTATGGTTGATATGTCTGAAGTGCAGTAGTGATCATCTAAGCCTGATTATTAAATAAAATATAATTACCCGTATGCCTTTTCGAGGCCACATACATCAGATAGGTACTGAATATAACAGAACTACACAAAGATGCATCATTGTTTATGTACTTGTGAGTTATTGAATCTGTTATGAGTGTGAAACCACCCGTCAACACATCAACGTTACCCTGTACTAATTGAGTAATTTCTATATGCTCAGCGAAATTCACTGTGGTACTCCAGGTCAAGCATAAATCAAATGCTAAGAGTGTATAAACACTTACTACAAGGAGATGATGAAATACTAGATACAATTGACTGGCTACCAGAAGGGCTCTCGCTGGCACTGAACACCTTGGCTGAGATCCTAGGCAACAAAATATACGATGCTACTGTAGTCTCTCAGGGTCTCTCGATCAACTCAAATATAACATTCGCTTCTCTACTCTATTTCTTGCCATACTTCAAGATACCTCGCATTAATAACTTGCTGCAAAGCACTTATTCAAGTATAGACTTGTTCGACAATCAGCTTCCCGGAATCATCATCAAGCTCCAGTTGACTGCCCAGAACCCGTTGCTGTATTCTGCAACGAAGGCACAAGTACGCCGAATATATGAGCCAGCTGGCTCAGCATTTGTGACAACGAGGCCACATACTCATCTGCCAACCATGTGACAGCCGGACTTGAATCTTCTTGATATAGTCTCTCGACTGAAAATGTGAGCAAACTATCGAGTTTAATCCTAAATTTGATGTAACTCACGTTTATGTGCAGTCACGATGAAGGTGTCAAGTTCTTTTAATGCTTCCCGTTCGAACTCGTGTTTAAGGTCAAGTTCTGGTATGCATACGCCCGAATGTATTGCCCAGAAGTTGAAATCCGCCTTTTGTTGCACAATGACTTCTTTCTTTGGCATATTCAAGGGATGCTCGTCGTCATATTTATAGTGGTAGAGGATGTCGTCGTAAGCTTCCATGACGGTTTCGATATGTGCGAGGTGGCCCATGATGATGATTGAAATGATGAAACGAAGGACTAAGTTTCGAGAATACGATTTAACTTTGAAGATGGATCGCTCTCTGTTCTGAGAAAGAAAGTTCAAATACGGGTGATGATAATCGTGTGCCGTCTGTTAGAGATGATGCTCAGTGATGGTTCGGCCTTGGCCATTCTCAATTCGCAATAGGAGTCGTGGCTGACTGATATGAACTCAATATCAACAATATATTGAAAACGGGAAACAACAAACCATGGATGACCATACCAACCCGAATCTTCGCCAACTTACAGTTCTATAATCGCCATGAGGCAGGACCAAATGGAGCTCAGTGTTTACCTTCTTCTCAGGTAACTAACTACCTACACATCAAGTCAACATTAACTCAAAACATATCTGCACTTTACATCACCAGCAACAGGTGTATCAAGAGCAAGCATCCGCATCAGGTCGTTTCCATCTACTTATCAATCAAATCACTACCAAGAAAAGCTATCCACAATCGATATGTCTGGTCGACGCCTCCGTACCGTACGACACAGCGATTTCTGTCGCGTGTCATCTATCGCCTTATCCGTTCGCCTCTGTCTTAAAAAAATCATGAACCTCCCCGAAGTAAATTCGACTTCAAGAGGTGGAGACGCCTATTACCCGGACTGTGAAACTCTCGAGAAAATGGAGGTGGTCTTCATGAACTGGGTCAAAAGCTACAGGGCCATCCCTGAAGGCGAGCCATTTCCGCCAAGACAGATACCACGCCGCATTCCTAGGGCCTACTCTACCAGCTATCGGAACCCAGCCCTATTGAGGCAATCGTTTGAAGCAATAGACCGTCCAGTATGCTTGGAGACTGTACGCCGCACCGTTGAAGACCGTATGTAATGATCAGTTATGGGAGTTTGGATAGGGCTAACACTCAGCACCCAGTCTACCAGGCGTTACTACACAAGACCGGGAATCACTTCCATTACTTGCACATGGCCATCGAAATGATTGAGGAGATGTACCGCTGCGGCAAGTAATCCTCGCCCTATGTTGGGTAATCGCCAGGCTAACACATATATTAGGAGTACTGATTAGGGATAGAAAATTGAAAGCCAAAGGACAACACTCACTTGCCACATCCCGATAGATCAGAGAGAAATGATTGAGCTGCTTGATGGACTGAGCGGAAGCATTCTATCAGGCTTCATGGGATCATTTACAAGTCTTCAGGTCATCGTTTTGGTGTCCATCTGCGTTCTTTGGGATTTTCAACAAGCGCGTCCAACATTTTAGAGCTTGGCCTTTTACACAGCGAATCTTCATACTCAGTCGTTATAAATTCAATCTTTGTCTCGAGGAGAGGACCATGGTAGTTCTATGTGCAGTAATCACATGGTAAGATAAGGGTTGGAAATTTCTGTAGCATTCATTCTAAAGCATTGGGTGCTACAACGACACAGTTGATAGGGAAACTGACAAAACACACAAAATTTCGCCGAGTGACTGTTACGCTTCCTGCCTGGACATATACAATACAGCCTCATTGCCTACGGCTACCAATTATACGTGTTGGCAGCCACTGTCCGCATCGGCTGAAAGTGTAACAACTAAATTGACAATGCAGCATAGAGCAGAGAAGGCCTCAAAGCTATAAATAAAAACTATCTTATCGGTTCTTTGACGCCTTACATGTAGTGTCACTCATGAGCTCATAAGTATGGCATACTGATAATCTTACCAGGTGATATAGATTGTTGGAAAACGGTGGCGAGCGGTTGAAGAATGGAGCATTATTAGATAGCCTTGCCTAATATTCCTTTCTACGTTGAATGTAAAATCGGCCTCGAGTCTGGAAAAGAAAACTCGATCCTACTCATAATCTTCTCAAGACGTCCACCTCGAAAGAGTGGTCAAGCTCCTCTCAACACTGCTCGCATTACCCTGCGCTCCAGCTGCCGTGCGTACCTCAGGTCCCTCACGGTAGTCCTGCATAACTACCCCATGATGTCAGTACAGCTAATTTCTAGCCTGGAGTCAGATACTTACGCAGCTGGACTTGGGAGTTCAGGGTGGAAAGTGCCAGTCTGATTGCAGATCGTTTGATGCGATCTTCGTTCGGATCGTTTGGAGCAGTATTGTGAGTCCACGAGTCAAGTCTCATGCCGTGATTTCGGACCCAAGAGTTGTATTCAGAACGAAAGGACTGCAGCTTGTGGGTTTCAGGCCAGCCTGGGAGGTTGCCGCGCTTGTTGGCTTCGTACATGAGTTCGACGAAGCTTGAGGAGACGTCACTCATTTGCCGGGAGAAGTTTTCGTAAGCCATTTCAGGATTAATAAAAAAAGTATTGTAGTGTTTCTTAGTAGTGTTTTATTATGTAGGCCGAGACTTGGATAGTAATGTATAGTTAGCGGAAAAGAAAGCGTAACTGCAGAGCACTTTATATACCCAGAGAGCTTATCTGATTCATGAATGACACTAAACGAAGCAATTCATTTATTATAATGTTGATTGCTTTCGCTACATGGCTGTCAGCTTTTGCAAAACTCGAGTGTCACTCCTATCTTCATGACATAACAGGGCAGAAGAGCAAGTGAACAGACAGTCCTCCGATTGGAAAAGAAGCGTGATTAATCTTGCCGTGTTCTATACAACAAGATGACTTCACGGGGTTGTACAATATGACATTGGGTAACGACACAGCATCAGTGAGTCAGCCTGCAAGCAGTTTGTTGACTTGAAGTCTTGTCACCATATCCAAACAGTGCTTTGCTTTAATCACAGCCTCAATCATGAAAGGGGATTCAGTCTTGGCCCTTCAAAAGGCTACACGAATATGGAGGAAGCTATACGCTAACATATACGACAAGTTTGGAGATATACCACCAAACCCACTGCCATTGTAGTCACGCAGCCAGTGATCATTGGTGTCTCTGAACTGGGGATTTTATTAAGCTAGCGAGCGAAACTTTTTACTGCGATTGATATATTCTTACATTCCATGACTCAATACCCTCGGTCTTCACTGTTGGAACGGACCTGGACACCAAGTAGATATACCCAACAGCCAGTGGTGCTCATTGCACTAACTCGCCCATACAGTATCACCATAATGACGGAATAAGATCGCTTTGAGTGAAAGTGATAATGCTATCCAAAATACCGAAGCATGAAGAGATAATATCGCTCTTGTAGCTACAACCACATACTTATATGTGATATGGCATAAATTTTCTGTCTCTTTGTAGAAATAACGGCCACTCATGTGCAATCTTTCCAATTTTTGGGTATTTTTGAGCCCCGTAAGACATCATCTATCTAAAACCCTCGAAAACAGCATGACATGCCATACATCGGAAATTGGTAGGTTTGAGTTATGCTTATGTATGTCATTAGGTCTTGAAGCTTCATGGTCAAGTTAGCGCGCGGATTAATGAAGTACTCTAATTTACCATCCAAGCCGTAGTTCAATGGTTTGGCATCCCAATAAAATGCTGGTGTCTATCTTGATGCCTTCATAGTGATATGTAATCCCTCAGCCCACCACTGCCTGGGAAGCTGGAATAGATATGAGTGTGCCAATCGATATTGACAGACGCGCCTGTAAATATCCAAAAACTACACTGGCCACATTATGAGACTCTTCTACCTCTTCTCGACCTTGAGCCAATCAGCGAGGTTGGAGCTGGCTGGAAGTCCAGTAAGGTCACGAATTGCCTCTAGTACTTTGAGGGTATAAGTACATATAGACGTCTCAGCGATCTCAAATAAGAATTACGCTTAATTCACTTTGGGTCTCAGTTCAATCAAGCATGGGAGTCACTATAGTCAAGGTACTGGCTGATCTATAGGTGATAATAAGAGTGTATACAATATTCCTTAACAGAACATGTCACGCCTCGGCGATATTGAAAAAAGGAACTCCATTGCTTATAGTAACTTGTGAGGTCTAGTCTTGTTTCTTGATCAGCAAGGATACGTACATAGAGCTCTCGAAGCCTTCGTGTCTCTCCAAAGTTGAGATGTGTGGTCAGGCAAGGCGAGCCAGCTCAGCCAATAGGAAGATTAACTCGTCTGATGATATTCCATATCGGGAAACATACTGCGTTACTGGGTCCCACGAACGTTGTTGTTACATTGCATTTTGGGCCTCAGGTGATGTTAATCAAGGCAAGGCTGAAACAGTATGCAAGATGTCTGAGCTTATTACAACCTCATGTTTCCATCATCTTATTGCCCGTGTAAAAGAAAAGGATCGTTTATCGAGGCCGGACCTTGGTACAGCACACACATATTGGCTCACATTCACGAGAACAGCGTAACTAGTTGTATCTGCTCAACGGAGCTCCCAAGGGATAGTGGCCCCAAATAGGAAATTAAGATCGCAGTATTTAAACAGAATCACAAAACCACACAGTGTGTAATGCTTCGAACAATTTGACATTGATGGCATACAGGCACAGACTAGACTGAACCTCCCTACATAAACGCCTCATCAACGATAATGACTGTTTCGCTCCTATGTTTTCCCATAAATACATATACAGTATGGACTTCGTTCGTCGTTTCGCTGATTATACTGATTTCTCTCCCAATATCCAGATCCATTAAACGCTTGTCAAATTAGTACACAAAAAGATATGCCTGCCAGACGTTACACCATAACCGGTTCGACAGATGAAATGGGCATATGTGACATCGTTGTTGGGATCATGTAAGGTCCCAGCGCCGAAGACAAGATGCTAGCAATATTGCGAGCCATATCCGACTTCTTGCCCAGGCACCAAAGCGCCTTGGTGCAGTCCTCGCATCGGCGGACCAGGTTCATGACGCCAGGTGTCTCCAGGGGTGCGTGTTCATGTCGCACATTCTCCTCGACTTCAGTGAGGAGGAGAATTGCCGCCTTGGTGAATGCCCTGATGAGAATCATGGTCCAAGGCTCTGTCAAGATAGAGCCCTCGACAACTGCGAAATGGAGGTCCGAGATACCCGTGCCAGGAACATCACCGGCTCGAGGGCGTGTCGAAACTCGTGCGAGGTCCGACAAAGTAGCTGCACTGTCTCTTCGTAGCGAAACAACTACGTTGGCTGCCTGTCGCACCTGAGTCGAGTAATCAAGACCCAACTTGTTTTCATCCACAAGCTCAATCAGATCCGCGAGTAGGAGAGCAGCACAATGGAAATGAGCCACCACACACACAAACCAGCTCTGGATGAGTGTCGGGACACTATCGTACTGCTCGACCAGATCCCTGAAGAAGGCACCGTAGCTCACGTTCCAATGCTTGTACACAGCCATGGCATTCGAAATGACCTTCTCGACAGGTTCGCCTCGGTATCGACTTCTGACCGTGTTCTGGAGGTACGAGACATGCCGGAAGAGAATGACCTTAATGGGAGCTGCAGTGACAACACCCTTGGATGCAGCATCGTACGAACAGGGCCAACGAAGAACACCCTCCTTATTTTCGCGGACGAACAACTCTGCCCACCATCTGGCGTCCTGCGGTCGATACTCGATATTGTAGGATTCGTGTTCTGGATGGTCTGGATAAGTCGGGTCATGGTGACACTCCTCATCTGAAACAACCACGGGCCGGCCGTTCATGGACGAAGATACAGTGTCGAACATGACTGTCATCCAGTAGACAAGACCAATAGTACCCTTGTCCTCCTCGCTTAGAGACTCTGCAGATGTAGCCTTCTCCAATCCCAGAGAACTTCCAGAAGCATCCAGCACGCCTGTCTCGCGAGCTTCGTACTGAAACTTGAGAGCATGCATCTTTCTTGCTGCTCGCTCCATAAATACTGGCGGTCCTTCTGCGGCAATAATTTCGCTGAGCTGAGATGCAATCGATCCCTCACCCGAAGCGATCGGACTATCGCTAAAGTTACCCATACCAAACGGCATATCGTTGTTGTTATCCTCCTCATCTCTCGGCTTCTGTGCTAGTCCCATGATCAAGTCGGCACAAACCACACGGAAACATTCCATATCTGAGCAGTCCTGCAATGCCCGCTTGGCCTGGGCCCAAAAAGTCCTCTGAAGTGTGCGGTCGAAGTCCTCGTTAATATCGTCAAATTCTGATCTCATGCTGTCCATTTGAGTCAAGTTCTGTGGGAACCTGTCTCGCTCACGTTGACTGCCTTGCGCCCATTGGGTAGCAAATGCCATGATAGCCAAATGCAGAGCCTTCGAAGCAGCTCGGTCCTCTGATTTACTGAGCCGGATCAGTTTCGTATTTTGTGCTTGCTTGTCGAGCTGAATTACACGCCGATAAATTCTATTGTCTTGCTGTTTTGGCTGACCAACGCTGAGACCCTCAAAATGAGATGCCAGCCAACTCACACCGTTGTTAGATGGCCGAGTGATGGTATTGGGCTTATAAGGACATGTCTCCTCTGACAGCCAGCAAGACAGGGCGTGCTCCAAAACATCATGGTATATCCTCATCAGATTATCCGAGATCAGGTTGTTATTGGTCTTGGTCATCATATTGTGTGTCACTGAGAATGGCGAAATGGAGGTGGTATAGCTTCTTGCTATGCTTTCTGGGTAGTGGCGCACACTGAGAGACCGAGAAGAGATGTCGCTTTCGTATGAGTTGGAACCAGAAGGTGAGGGCTGGAACGGAACATCGCTGCCGACCGAATGAGTTTGGAAGAGGGGCCACCCATTATCACCATTTTCTTCCTCCGCAGTTTGGTGTCGTGAATGCAATCCTTGGCCGGAAAGATCTGTGGAAGGTGTAAGATCCATGGGATGTGGGTGTGCTGGGGTCGAATGAGGTTCGAGACTCTGTAGGACACTGTTATGAAGGCCAGCATCGAACGCAGTCGGGTCGAAGACGCCATTCACAGGCATGGTATCGAAAGTTGTGTGAGGAAAAGCAGAGAAGTTGGCGAACCCAGTTGTATCCATTGGCCCCCAACATGACAAGTCGTGTGCTGTGGGAGGTGCCTGCAACATATCCAGCAGGGCAGTTGCATTCACATCAAGCGTTTGGTTCGTTGGTAGAGGGGCTTGAGTCGGCGAAGGTCCTGGTTGCTGCTGCTGCTGAGGGCGAGGGCGTTGACGCTTGGCCTTTGTGCGCGACTGATCGGGGACGCGGCGAGTTGCGCCATTCTGAGCAGGTACTTCGTTGTTGATATTTGAGCTTGTGGCAGCAGGGCCAGTCTGTAGTTGAGCGCGAACCCAGTGAAATGTGCATTGTTTGCGAGTACGAAGGCAGTATGAACATCGTAGAGCTCTAGAATCAATCTCATCTGTGGTTTCATTGGCCCCTCGGTTAGCGTCTTCGAAGTCGGGAAAAAGGCGCGGGAGGGGGAGGAGGAGGATTGGGGAGAGCAAAGCCAACTCACCAAGATGCTCCTCAGCAAGAGAGGTACCGCTGGTACTGTCACCACCGTTTCGAAGCCTCTCTGAGTTTCTCTGAATATCCCACAGCGAAGGCGCATCGCATGCCCGCTTGGCTTTGCGACACTGGTCGCACGAACGGTTCTGGCGTCTCATTGTGAGTGAAGGCGAGTTAAAATGCGATGAGTGGCCGCGGGGGCCCGGCTCCGAAGGATCGGAGGTTTACAGTCACTGTCGCGACGAAGGTATAGCGACGAGTATATCGTGATATATGCGAATAACTTATTGGATATAGCAAAAGATTAAACCAAAATGAAGAATGTTTGCTGCAAGATGAATGTTAGTGGGAGAATATGAGATTGAGATGAAACTGAGGTGGAAAGAAGCTTGGGGAATGGGCCCAAAAATGGACCTACCTGCCCTGATGAATGAGATTTGCCGCGAGCCCCGCGCTGATGCTGATGCTTGTGCTGATGCTTGTGCTGATGCTTGGGGCGTGCTGGACTGGGCTGGGCTGGGCTGGGATGGGGCTGCTTAGCACTGAAGTCCAGCCCAGTCATCGGCGGAGTCAAGGTCATGTCGGGCAGTAGACCGGAACCCGACAGGACCAATCCAACCTCCACTAAGGGATGCGCATTTTCAGTGGAATGTCCAGTGCTTTACAGCGGGCCGTCAACACCTCTAGAGCCACTAGAGTGCTGACCCGGTAGCACATCTTGTCCCTGGACAGGCCCTGAAGTGTTAAGGACAGTGGTCAGACCCCGCTTTTCCGAACGAGGTTTCACTCTCCCCGCACCAGACTAAGCCATTTAAGCTCTAGATCGTTGAGAACGGCCATTCAACCTGGGATCACCCTCGGATGCGAAAATGACACGGCACCTGCAGCAAGCAACAGTCGCTCATTTCTTCAAGGAAGTCTTCTAGAGTCAAGCCTTCCTGGGGGAAAATCATTCTAAGACGCCAAGCATATATGAGAATACGTCGTGGCTACAAATCTTGTTTTTCGCTGACTCGTAGCCTTTGACTCGAGAGCAAACAAACCCTGTCTCGACCTCAACTATTCCGGTTTTCTGGGACATAGCACTCACCTCGGCGCCGAGTGGTAGGCCAAAAGTTCAGTGCCATACCTGTACCTACCTCCCGGGACCTTCGGAATAGGATCCGTCCTCACTCTTGAGTGCTCAACGCTCGAACGCAACCAGAAACGGCTGGAAGGATAACTCCGCCTTGGGGGATCTCCCAACCCATGAAGCTGGTTTATTCCTCTTTGGGATCTAGTTGCTGCTCTTTGGCCCAGTAGCCAAGCCCATCTGGTCCCACAGGATTCAGCTAAAGAGAAAGGGGTGGGAGCCGAGACTGTGCTTGAGCTTTATGATGGCAAATGGCGAAACAAGTGTTAGCTCAAGATCGATCGGGATAGGGGAAGCTTCGGAGTTGAACCCCATGCCAATACGTATCGTCAATTCGGTGAGTTGTTCATCAGGACCCTTTGTTGTCTACCCCGGACCAACGACAGAGTTAAAGATATTTTACCAGGTTGTCACAGAGAAAAAAGCAAAACTACCTACAAAAAGCAACACCCAACCTCTAGACTCCATCCGCAAGGGGATTCGCTTTTGCATGTCGCGTGCGCCTCAACAGCCAATCGTTCAAGTCTTTTAGCAACCCCTGGTATGACCTAAACATTCGATAAGCCCCAACCAAACAGGGATCAACTTTTTCTTCGATCCCAGCGAAAAATGGAACTCTCGTCCTCCTCTTCCTTGCCATCACTAAAACATTTGCTGCAACATTATGCATCCATAACCCCTCTAGGCTCCCAAACAAAGAGTCCGGAGTCTACGCTCCACACACCGGTTCCCCGACTCCTCTTTCGAGGTTGCCAGAATCTCCACGCCCGCTCGCCTATCGTGTAGCCCAGGCCTCAGGTTACCACAGATCTTGGACGACAATGCTGGGCCTTGTTCAAGTTGTGGTGCTTCAGCCGCGGATTTCCGCTATAGTGGTCAAGTTAGCGCGGCGGTCCACTGTTAAGGATGGGCCTGTAGAGCCTCACCAACTTCAACTTCAACTTCGATGCCAGAGGTCTTGAAAACTAACGACACAAGGAGTGCAATATATGACATGTAGTGCGTCAGGTGAAGGACAGGCCCTTTTCTTTGCTATGCCTCATGTACAAGAGGTATGACAAGTCAGCTTCATGTTCATCAATCTGGGCCACGAGCAGAGAGCCCTATCAGCCTTTCAGCATGCCCTTCGCAGACCTATACATGCATAAGACTGGCTATATCCACCCATTGTTTAAGGCAAGCTTGATTGGGTAATGCCAAACCAGATGCTTGCGTAAATGTTTGAACGATTGCAAGCCCACAGTCAGCCCTGCTCAAGCCAGCTTCAGACGATCATGAGACTAGGAGACTAGCATACACCTGATCGAGGCGGCTACATGAGCTTGGCCACGTAGAGATCGAAGACAAGCCTCCAAGGCATTGTCCTTTCCAGGTATTCGGTTTCCCAGTTCACCGCACTTTCATCATCTTGACTCGATCTTATACCCCAATCGTGCTGAGTTACGGGTGCCAGGCTGACTCACGGCAACAGCCGCACATTTAAACACGATTCAAAGACTATCTGACGGTGCTTGCTTTGGCCCCAGAACAATTTATCAACAACAATGTGCCGCATAACCCAACATCTATCCAATATTGCTTTGAGGGTAAGGCTTTTCAAGTTGGGATCCACTCCCCACTGTAGATGCGGGGAAGAAAATCCGGGGTGCATATTGTTAAGGAATTCCACAGACGTCAATCATGTTCAACAAGCTCTTCTATAGCTCTTAAAAACAGTATCCTAATAAAATGGGCTCAATGGGAATTCTCTTAATTCATGAGAATTAATTCAATCTCACATGAACATGGCGTCACATTGTAATAAAGATCGCTTATCGCGGACGCCGCGAAGATGTCCGAGAGGCCGTTACACATAAATCTGATATCCAGGGTCCAGACTCCCCTGGCCAGGATCTGGAGGTCGATATGAGGGGAACGGCGCTTTTACTGAGGCATAGAATATGGTCTAGACAAGCCTCATCTGATCATGATGAGGAGCTTCGGCTTCTTCTAGACTACCATCCTCTGCCAAAGTTCGAGGTCAATGTAACTGAATGGCTGGTCCAATAAACAGCGTTACCATCTTTCTCGATCGGTGTGCGGTGTGTTTTTCACCGAGTCATAACCTCACCAGCGTAGCTTTAGTGACATTCATCAGTGAGACGCTGCACTGGGATGGCTTGAAAGGTTCATTGCTGGGTGGTAGGCCTTGATAGAAAGTGGAGACCACAATTACCTGCGCGGACTCAGTGAATCTATTGTTTCTAGGTACCTATAAGTTAATGATACAAAGGCGGCCCGGGTCAGGCAGAGTACGATTGAGCATCCGTCAACTGAAAACACCCAGAATCCTTCGATTGAGGTCCGAGGCCACAGCCCTTGACATGTAGTGTGCCAACTCCCAAGCCTGGCTCTTTGCAGTTGGTCACACTTACGAAACGCTATGCAGCCGCAACTGACACTTACACAAGAGCCGACATCCTATTGGCTTCGCATCATGCGACAATGGCGGGGAAGCTGAAGCTGTGCAAATTACCCCTCCCCAAACAAGGATGACGGCTGATACCGTAGGACTGTTGCATGACTCTCTAACACCATCATCTTCGTTTGGAACCAACAGTGTGATAACTGATCCATGTTTGCATGAGGTGAAAGAGTCAAAGAGACAACCAACACCTTCTTCGTACCGTGGGGGCAAGGGAAGGACGATTTTGGAAATTGCCAGTGGGGGATTGTAATGTGACAGGGTTGGTGATGGAGACATATATCGCGTTTGAGGTGTTACGATGGATAAGCAGTCGCCTTTCGCAGTCATCAGGGCATTGCAATAATCAACGCATATATGAGTTAAGACACCTTATTAGCACTGATGAAACTGCGAGGAATTTGTCTGGAATAAACAATCCCAATGAACCACCCCCCGAAGCAGCATAATATTGTCACATGGTCTGCTCTTACCAGCTTGCATAGATCCAAGCTGAAGCACTGTTGAATTCTTTTGAATGTAGACATTATCGATCTTGTATCATAACCAAATCCGCCAGGGTTTCATATGTGAGAGGAATAAGAAGTGCCATTAATAAGATGGAGTCAACTTGTGCAGTTAGCATCCTTCACCAGATGACATCCCAAACCATTCCATCCTGGAATCCAAGATATCCTTGGCATCATTCAAGAGGCTTGAGTACCTTGCAAAGCACCAGGTTTAGCATGAGAAAAGATGAAACGCGTATAATGTTTATTGGTCCACAAGTTGTCTTTTTTTTTTTTGCAAGACACAATTCTATGGTCAGGCCATATCTTCTTTCTCCACACCATTCAACCCATTTGCAGTGACATACTCAAGTGACTGAGTGCCATGGCTAGAAAGTGCCTCGTCGGCCATCAATTCGGCCAGGCGGGTTTGGGTATTCGTTCTTGTTTCCATCGACTCCAAGTCCAGGTTCCATTACAAGGCTGTTCATTTCGAGAGGTTTTGGATTAATGAGACGTTGTCTCCCTTCAACATGATTTGACCTGGGTGGTGTTAGTTGGCTTCAAAATTGGCGGACTTAAGGGACGTACCAAGAGATCTCCTGGTCTCCTTCTCGTTAGTCTTGGTGACCTGCTTGACCTCTACGGCTTCATCGATGACTAGGTTCATGAACTCGTCGAAACCCTATCGATTGTCAGTAGTCATTCTTCAGCACAATTCGACATCGACTGACTCGGATCTTGCCCTCAATACGGATGGAGAGCTGCTCGTACAACCAGATGCTGACTGTGGCGTGCTGCGACTGTTAGCAAAGTCCAAAGATCTTTCCCACTTCTTTCAGCTCGCCGTCGCGGACCTCGAAACACAAAATTATCCCGATCCTCGGTTCCTTGTGGGCAAATGGGGTGCTATTGTTGTCTCGAGTCTGTCCACGAGGGTTCGAGACTGTCGCGCCCGACAGCCAACCCGATTCAACCACAGCTGTCCCAAGACAAAATGAAGCAACAACCACCACGTAGAAACGTTAAGAAGTTTAGCTTTTGCGATATCGACATCGTCGGGCGTAGAATCGGTGCAATTTGTGTTTTCGAGGTCCACCCAGCGGTCAAGCTAAAAGCGATCGGTAGCACGCGTAGAGAAAAGACTTACTTCTCGGAGAAGCTCGAAGATATACTTGCTGTAGAGCAGTTAGATCAATGCTTCAAAGAGCCAGGAACCATGCGATCGCGTCGCAGAGAGGAGCTTGAGGCTTACATGGGAGGCAGCATAAGACGGCGACCACCGCCACCACCACGACCAGTCATTTTGTGAGGGGTAGCGCAAAGTATCGAGGAACTGGTTAAGGGTGCTCTTGCGCCGAGATTCGAGGTTGGAGTCGGAGGTAGAGAGGTTTGATTGTTTGATCACCGCGATTCTGCTGTCGCAAGATCGAAGTGGAAGCTCTAAACACCAACCCAAAATCTCGGCGGATGTGGGGTAATATTTATCCGTGATATCACTGAGGCTCCCGGGTAGGCCAACATTCTGAGAGATTCGCTGTCTGACCATGCCACGAGTCTACTGAGTATAATGGATCACTTATTTTCTGGAAATTACTATTGTCCTATATGTGTTGAGAATACTAAAACTTATATTTCTAGTTTGTGTTTTGTCAGTCTGAATAGGTAGGCATTGGCTCTTTATTCATGGTACATTGGTATTGCCTCCTACTGAAATCATAAAACACACCGATGACCAAGGGAGTGGGAATAAACTACAAGAGATACTATTAACACATTCAACTGAACTCTTAAAACTATTACATTTAGTTCTGTATGTAACTATCAGTTCTGCGCGGTGAAAAGAACTTGCAATTGATCACGACGTACACAGGGAGTTAGATCTTGAGAACTCAGTAAGGGATAAACGATTGAAGTATTATTTCACAAGAAATAACTGGAACAATATTGTATCTGGTGGCCATTATAAAGATGATATGGTTACCAGCTACTCATTTACCTAACCCTTGACTTAGGTATATACCATCCATCCATGGATGGAGAAAGGGAGGCAAGAAGTCGGTCACTTAGGTTAGGCAATGACGGGCTATTCTGGTCTATAACACCTGCCAACATATACGGTGTCCACGTCGCACCTCTTGAAGATTGTAGTGCATACAGATTGAGTATGGGGTGAGTAAGAGCGATGCCTCAGCGTCGACGGGTAAGTATCCAGCTTCTGCTGGCCCAATCTCAACCTACAAACCAACAACAGCACATTCGATACCAAAATTCTCATCATCATCTCTGTCATTCTTTCAAATCCCGCTATATACTTTCGCCACTCACTATATAGTATCCAATAGCCAATCATGAACTTCCACTTTGCAAAGCCCGGAGAGAAACAGAGTCAATCTCCCTTCTTTCGACTCCCACGCGAACTACACGCTGAAATCATCACCCTCTGTGTCCCAACATCTTGGCAAAGATTTCGCAAGCACCACCTAGACGAACACAAAAAGCCTCTGTGGCCCATCGAAGCCGAACGGCGCCTGCCAGCCTTGTTCAGCACGTGTCAGGAAATGTTAGCAAGGTCACCGTACGATGTCTCGACCCAAGCATAGCTTGCGTGGGCTGCCCCTATACCTCCATATATCTCCTACCATGGAGCATATATTATGGCTCCATTCATAAAATCTGTTGGGCCCTGGGAAGCTCTAGCTTCTGGTCGTGTACAAAAGAAGATCTCCAGAAAGCATTGGCGGAAAAAAGTCCAGCTAGTCATATTGAAACCCCAAGTCCTAGAAGCCCTTATACAGTTGATCACGGATCTTAACAGGAAAGGAGATTCATAAGGCAAGACGAACGGGAGACAGGAGACATGATTAGGCATGACAGCGTGTGGTTACAAAAGCGATTCTATTAGTAAAGCTCTGCGAATCTACACATTCAATGAATTCGAATACGAAGCTTTCAGCAACAGGTGGAGCAGACAAGTCAGGCTATGTGGGAATGCGATTACTATCAAGGGTGAAGTTGAGACTCTTCCTAATAGATACGATGACTACTAGAACCTGTGAGGCAGGTCGCCACGAACTAACCTCTAGGTATCATAAAAGAAGAGATGAGGATGCTATGATGCCCTTGCCTACAACGATCTACTCATCGTCGTTCGGTAATGCGAGTATTACCTTATTTCACAAATAATCTTGATAAATATGAGGAGCAGTAAGAAATTAGGATTGATAAATGTAATCCACAGAGAGGCAGGCCAGTTATGAAATAGCTCAGTATGGCTCTCCATTTTCTCTACTTATGGTAAACGAGCTACCTGCTCGAGGCAATGTGGTCATCTTGGAAGGTTTATTTGAGGGAATCAAAAGGGACCCTCGAACCTGTAAGCAAATATCAAGCAAATATATATCTTCTGTAGGGAAACCAAGTATCGTAATAGATTCTGGCGCCATTAACTCATATTTCATCGCGGACTAATGATGGAAAGAACATCATGAAGAGAACCCGACACTACTAATCAGCCAAAGGTGTATAGAACGAGTAGGTATATGTAATATCAGAAACTATGTAACTCTATAAGAGAATTGTAGTAAAGTAGCCAACATAGCTCATGCCCAGCATGAGTCCCGTCATTCGTAAGATATCTCATACGCCTATCCGACGCTGGAAGTTCAACATGACATGTCATGTCTATACGACAACAAGCATGTACCCAATAAATAAAGCCAGAGCGAGCCCAAGCCCAGGTCTTGTACTGAAAGCACCGCCCTCCTCTTTTGAAACCTCTTCCTTGAACTGGCCCTCGACATTACCCCTGGGCCAGTACTCACAAACGAGAAACCAGCCTCGTTCGCCGCAGAGCTTTCTTCCGCATCCAACAGTCGTGGTATCTTTCCACACAAGCTGCGTGAAGTGTCCAGTCTTCTTGCTGAACTTGGCCTTGTCGAAATTGTACTCATCTCGCTCATCACCCCAAGCTTCGATGCTCGCAGTAACATTGGGATAACCTATAGCCAGGTTCTCGCCATAGGGTCCACCAGAGTGCTCAAAGTCGCAGTCATCATTGTCATCGAGGTAGTCTGTTGCGAACTCCTCGAGTGTTTTGTTCCATTTCAGTGCTGTTGCGTTGTGTTCCTCGCGATAGAAGTTGGTGCTGTTGAGGACGGCTGATGTGAAGGATTTGCCTTCCTTGTATTCAGGCTCATTGGAGGGGATGGATACTGGAGCTGTGATTGTGACATCGGCAGCGAGACTTGAGCCGACTAGGAGGGCGGTAAGAGGAAACAATAGGTTCTTCATAGTTGTGGGACGTGAGCTGGTGGTACAGTATGGGTCGTGTAAGTGGTGGCACAAGAACAAGTAGCCCGCTGCCTTGAAGCTATTTAGACACGAGGCAAAATCAAGTAAACGATACGAGTCACAAGTGTCGTTCTAGAAAGTCTAATCACAAAGAAACCAAAGGATGATTGAAGATTTAACTCTATTCTTTGTCCCTCTCAGCCTGATTTACCATCATCTTGGCCTTGGAACAGGCCTATGACGTATGCCTTTTACCGCCAATAGCTGTGCAGCACATGGCTCAGCTGACTCTAATCTTGGTTGATGACGAGGGACAAGGCTGGGCAATTGCTGGCCATGAGTAAGATATAAACTGAAGCTATTCAGTAGCAGTATATAGAGATGTAGACGATGTGAAACTTTTAGTGGAGGTTCAACCGTCAGTCTTTAACAGCCATAGCTTATGCAAGACCTCGATTGACTTGAGACGGTGTCGAACTGGAGGGGTGGCCGTTTCTCGATCCCCCACCATCAGCGTAAACTAGCTACTGGATATAGCTTGAGAAGGACGGCAATTGGCGCTTAACCAGACAATTATTGACTGATTGACTGACCTGATCTGTTCATCTCAACATTTACGGTCATGTCTACCTCTTGTCGTCAATTGATCACAGTGCTTACTCGAACCCCCACGCTATTACTACTCAAAATCCGCGGTCGTTGACGTGCATAGCCGATTCCTTAAGAGCATCACAGCAACCGATCCAAGGCATGACAGGCTCCCATCCGATAATAGGCATAGGCAATAGAGAGTGTGACTCACCGGATGATTAGTCCGAGAGAGGTTCGGCTGAATCTACCGTGCCATACCGTACCGTACCGTATGTACAGTACAGTACAGTATCGTATCGTATCGCATGCGCATTATACCTACCTTACCATACCGAGTAGCGAGTATACAACCTAATTCTGTTGCCTTGACTGTCCTCTCTTGTCTTGACCAGTCCCACTCCTGCGCGTACTCGTCGACTAATAACGCACTCGTGCGGATTCTAGTGGTCCCTTCTCATCACAGCCGAGTTCTAGATCCCACCGTGAAAGTGGGCTATCGAAACGGTAGCAAGAATAGAGCCTGGTTCTCAAACGTGTATGGCCGATGACCGGTCATGATTGAGCGATTAATTCTACAACGAGTCTCTGTGTAACCACCGACGAGTTCGTGAATGGCTGAGAATAGTTCATTGAAACATGAGCTCCAGTCTAAGCATAAACGCCTGTTGCTCTCTCTCAAGAGGCAAATAGACACAAGTGCCGGTCCTCTTCCCGTGTGTAGACAACCAATCCATTGCAACCCCCAACATCGTCACGTACATACATACGTCAAGTCGCATCGCAGATCATCGTTAACAGAAATTATTAAGCAACCAAAACAAGAAACTAGCATCAAAGGCAAAAGCGAAAAAGCTCCGACCGATGCTGCGGCAATTGTGAGATGTTCCCGCTAAACCGCTAATGTAATTGTTTGTTCAACCGTCATGCCACTATGCCACCCAAAAAGACATAGCGATATCCACCCCCAAAGGGAGCAGTAGGAAAAAAAGGTATTAAACAAGACGTGATTCGTTCAGAGTTGTTCAGGACCCTGCTGATCATATCGACGTAGGCCGTAGATCTCTACGAGCCAAAGGGCTTTGTCCGAGTTTGGGCATTCGCACGCTTGGAACCAAGTTTTTTCTTACTGCTTTTCTTGTTCTTGTAGTTAGTCAACTTCCTGCTGAGCGCCACTATCGCCACTGAAGTGAACAAACAGCCAACAATCAGTTGATGTGATGATGACCTGCAGAACGAGCAGTGGGATCAGTTCAACGAGAGAGGAATGCATAGCCGCTTCCTGGGATATACCGGTGGGCAAGCCAAGTTAGTATGTATGTATACTGCTTGCTGGCTGTAATATTACGTACAGTACGCAGGCAGATGAAACATAACATTATGTATGTTGCATTGTCGAATGTGATGAGATTCTCGCTGCATGATTGTCTTCCCGGGCCGAAGATTAACCATGCAATTTCAGATGCTGAGGTATCATTGGATTACATCTTTGGCCACATGGTTGAGGTGGTCTTCGGCCCACGATACCCTCCAACCGCCGATTCTAACCACTCACTCTACGGAACCTTTCCGCTGGCGGGCCCAACCCCAGACTTGGCTGATTTGTCTGTGCTGAGCTAGCAGACGAGCCGTACTATGGTTAAACTATTCGCGATAGATCCAAAAGGGATCTTGACTTCTCTCACATATGAATATCGACCGCGGCGCAAAGGTCAAGATACCCCTTGAATTGCAGGGTCATCGAGTCTGTACTGTAAAAATAACTCACAGGGACTTGAACTGGATCACCATCCAACTTCCTGGTCAGGAAAACGCCACAGGCCCGCCGTTCGTGGGCAAACTCAAAATATCTCATGTGTGTGGCAGCCCCTGCGTCTTCCCGAGGTCCTTGTACGGACGGATGTACAGCTCCAAACAAGTTCTTGAATGGTGCTTCGATTCCATGACTTGGGAGGACTCCCATGATGCAGCTAAACTGAATCAGACTATGCCTCGCTCCATCCAATCTGACAATCTTTGCGACTCGGTCGTTGGCTCTGCCCTTCAAAAGGCACTACCTATTACCATTCAAATGTTTTTAGCTTACCGACCCCATGGCACTCATTAGTCTCAGTGTTTAGCGTAGACACTGTCTGTGACCTTCTCTAAACCAGTTCAAGGCATTCCTCGCCACAAGGAAGAATCAAGTCAGCTTCTGGATCTCTAGAATGTTAACATCAAAGCTTCGCCTATATTCTTCGGACAAGTACGGGGCCATCGGTATCCACCGGTATCCTCAGATCGCCAACGAAGCGCCTTCTTACAACGCAAGTTGTTCTGCTTTTCGATTAGCTACGAGGCTAGCTCAGTGTGGCTCCGGGGACCTCCTGAGCCTCAATTCCGGCAATAACAAGCAGATGGGATTATCCGTCAGCTCTGATTAATAGCTGCCAACTAACTTGACTTGCACGAGAGCCAACGTACAGTACAGTAGCACGCACTCCAATTAGTTGGTGATCCGACCGGGACCCTCGCAGCACCGAGACTTCAAGTCTAGTCGCCAATGAAGAGGTTGCATGCGTAACCTTTAGAGCTTATGGTTCGTGGCCTCGAATCTTAGTCGCTCTTCCAGGGACAGGCAAAGGACGTCACAGTCTCGAGAGCACCGCAGCATCCGAGGACGCGTCAAGGCGGGCGTTGGCGAGCGCCGAGAGAGGTGCTGCTTGTTAGCTTCACTTGTTTTTGCAAGATCAGCCATTTGATCTCGGGTTCCTCATCTCATCTATCCGTAATCTCATTTCATTTCCAGCTCTTGCCATGCCTGACGCCGCCGCAAACAGCAAAATCTGGGGAAGTCAGGGATGGGATGCTGGAAGATGGTGTGTGCGCCGTCAACTACAAGGGGCCCTGCCAACTAACGCAACGTCCGGGGGCCGGCCCCAGATTCTTTCTCCTTCTCCATGATCCATCCGTCCAACCATCCAATATGTGCAGTATCCATCAATGGAGAGAGCCTGGGGGGGGGGGATCCGGGCTTGGCTCCGCTAAACAGAATTTGGGGTAACTAGAGAGCACGGTGACTAGGGCAAGAGAGTAGAGACCACCAGTGAGTACTGTGCGAAATTGCAGAGCTGAAATCTCAGATGACTTGGCCCAATAGGCGATGTCTTGGTTCTAATGGCTCAATTGTCCGACTGGCGAGTACGGAAAAAGTTGAACAAAGTGGCGTGCAGGGGTTGGGTTGGAACTTGGAGCTAGACCAAGACTCAGGGCGTTCAAGGGAGGTTAAAAACGTGGAAGAATTGGTCAATGTGCCTAATATTGGGTAGCCCGAGGCTTCGTTGGTCAATCCCAGAAGCTGGTCTCACACATAAGCGCGTGGTGTGGCAGACCTTTTTCGTTGTCAAATTTTTCGATTCCATCTTTGAAGCAAGATGATGAAATTGTCTCTTGTCTCTCAGAGAAATGATATCGATCTCGACGCAAAGCGTCAGAACACGGCTCAGCCGTCACAATAGCCGCATTCCTTGGCTGTTTGGCACTTTGGAATAGCGTCATGGTGATTCAATCTGGCCCATTCTTGTACCTTAAACCACCGACATCGCTCATTTGGACTCGAGACCTCAAAATGACAAGCACCCAATCCCAATCCCAATCCCGAATGGGTTGCAGACTGTGGGCCACGGCTGCACCTGACCTCCTTAACCCTTGGATCGAATGGAGATATGCCTCTTTCTGGAGTTAGGATTCTGGGGTTGTAGGATTCCTCGATCAAGGCCTTTCCTGTGCGGTCTTGTCTGTCTGTGTCTGGCTCGTTTATGCTGTATGGTGACGACAAGAGAAAGTGAACCACTGCGTGCTCAGTCCCTTCTTCAAATCGTTAGGGCTGATTCAGATTCTAAATCCTGTTTCAATCAAGAAAAAGTCCCCGACCATCATGGATTGGAGACCCTTTGGAGAGGGAGACTGAGCTACTAACTTGGGACTAAATACTCCAAGCCCAGCAATGGGGTATCATTCCTCACTGGTTCAATGCTGCGTTGCTGATACCTACTAGATCCTCGATAGCTCTTGACATACGTACGTGTTGGTTCCAATGCTGCAGAGGGTTACAATTTGCAGTACCCAGCTCTCATTTGCCAAGTAGTTACTGTATGTATGTTCTTGGCTCGATAGTGGACCATATCTGCATCTGTAATACATTGACATTTCTTCCGATTAGCCCGATTCCACTTCAAGATGCTAGCTGGGACGCCGCGTCGGCGGGAAGAAACCCTCGAGATATTAAAGAAGAGTAGTTGCATCGTCAATAAAGGCTCTGTAGCAGCAGATGTGGGACCTTGGACGGAGACTCAGCAGCGGACTCGAGTCCAGGGCACCAGCACCACATATTTGATGCTGGATTCTGCATTCTGCATTCGTGCAGCCTGGGGATTTAGGATCACTCAAGTCCCACCGTGATGCTTGGCACATCTCGGGGGGCTGTGCAGCGGGTAGACTTGGGTCAGGGGCAAGGATCACTCTGGGAGCCTGTGCTCAGAGCAAAGGCCAAGTCAAAGCAGACCAGGCTAGAGATAGCGAGTTGGAGAAGCTCTGGGAGTGCGTCGATGACATGACGTTTCATCTGAGAATCTCATCTCACTCAACGTGAAAGAGCCTCAGAGTCAACCTTACCGCTAACCGTTGACACCTCAAGTGCTTATGGCGCAACCCGCCAAGCTGATAACCTCGTGATTGCGAAGTGCTAATCAAGACCAGCCAACATGTGAAGAGAAGAAATTGGATGTTTTAGAGACATGCTTGGGTCAAACATAATTATCCACCGAGAGTTGGTTGAATCAAGAGGCTGAGAAGTTATGAACTGCATGACTTGGAAATGTCCCCTTTTGCTACTGTGCTCACGTACTGTACTGTACACAAGGAGAGACGAGGTGTCTGATCAGCGATGTTGGTGCTTATCTAGAAGATCACCGCGGACATACATGAGCCCGACGTCCGTGGCTAATGCAGAGAAACTCGCAGGCGTCCAGAATGGTCGTGTTCCTGGATCCTCGGTGAACTAGCTGATCAATTGGAGTGAAGCATTCGAATCTGGTGCGAGTTGAGAGCCGTGTGGTAACGATACCGTTGAGCATGGGAGGCCACACATTCCTTGTGTTCGGCGTGGCAAGATGGTCCTGTGACTGCAGTAGCGACATGGCTCGTGGTGTGTTGGACAGGGATCAAGGGCTCTCTGCAATTGAAACCCCATTCGTGCTCTGCGCCAGAACAAGACCCAGAACCCGTCTAACGATGAATGCAAGCAGCCCGTCTCAGGGCATGGCTTGTCTCTCTGCCGCGGCGGGCGTTTGATGGATGGACGCTCATCATTTCACCGAACTCAAGCTGTCAATCCAATCTGGCGGTGAGCGAGAATTGTTCGCCGTTTCGGGCTGCGAGACAAGATTCGGATAGTTTGGCACCGCTCGAGGGTCCGTCGACGGCAGTGCCAGTCTACCTATCACTGTATCCGCTACTCGCTTCACCACTAGAACAGGCAGTACGTAGCACAGATACGTACGGTACATACATAGGTAGGTAGGTAGGTACAGTCGAGTCTGGTAAGGTAGCCTCATCACCCCCAGGATAGGATGGATCTTGCAAGCTGTGCTGGGTGGAAGGTTGGCAGTGACCCTAGCTACAGTACAGCAAAACCCCTGGACAAAACGCAGTGATTGGATTCGCTGGAGCTTGTCTGATGCAGAACCAAGACCTGGTCCCTTTGGCTTGCGTGCAGGTGGATCGGGGCGTAGCAAGCATCGAGGCATCTCGTTCTGGTCTGGTCTGGCCCATTTTCTTGACGTCTCATCGGATGAGACCCTCCCCGGCAGTTTGTGGGAGAGAACAACTCAACTCACTCAGGGCCAGGCAGGTCAACAGTTAGTTGAGTGTGGCATCCCTCTCGATGATTTGCTGGTAATATCCAGCACTGAGAGAAGATACCTTATCCACGGGCCTTGGACCTTGGACTGCATGTGTGACACAACAACGTGCGGCCCCATGCCCTAACGAGGTATGTATATCTACCAGAGACAGTAAGGGTCAAGGGTCTGCGCACGGTCCCTTTGAAGATTGATTCTGACTCTGACTGCCTTTATCAGGTCTCGAACAACTCGAGGTATTACTAATAATTGTATTGTCCAATGTAAGGGACGCTCTGCCGTGATGGGAGAATTGCGTTGCGGTCATGGTCTTTTTGAAACCTCTGTACGACCAAACCACAAGTCGTACAGGACACGACAAGACAAGACAAGGCAATTCTCTAGAAGTTCTAGGGTCAGAGTGGCAAATGTTCTGGACGGAACGAAGAACACTGATGAGGCTGAACAGGCCGATCAGTCAAATGCCAAATGACACTTGGTTTCCACCAGGAGAAAAAAAGAAATTTCGTAGAAGCGACAATCATCATTGAGGGTCTTGCTGTTGTTGTCTGATAGGCAGAGAGAGTCTAGGGCTTGGCCGCCGCAGACACACCTCACCTCACCTCACCTCGAGCTACGTACGTAGGTACGTGAAACGCACGTTGGGCTTACAATTGGCTCTGACAACGGCACATTTTCTTGTGGCAGAACACATGACCTCCAGATGCGGATACTACTCATATTTTGCTTCTCATTTCGCTCTGAGAACGCATCATCTAAAGTCAGGTCAAGTCGAGTCAAACCAACAGAACAGTCTCACCCTCGTCTACTTAGGTTAGTCGTTGGCCGAGCCGTGAGCGATATACTCCCTCGCACAGTAGCAGATACCCAGACCCTACAGTGAAGAAAGGACAGACCCAGGACCCTATCGACGCTAAGAGCCACAGGCGATTTGATTGGGGTGGACCCGCCTAGGCCCTGGTACGACGACTTAGGTTCGGGCAATCAATCAGCTGGGAGCTTGAGAATAGAGCGCAATTGATCGACTGATTACGACCGAATAACTTCCAATTTGATGCTCATGCTTGCTAACGTATCAACCTAGCGGAGGTTGTGATTCACTTCCGGACTTATTGCCGACGACAATCATAAAAACGTAAAACAAGAAATCGTATCAAATAGAGAGACTCGCTGCAGGATTGGGTCATAATCTCCTTACTCGCCCAACACGTTATGGCTCCAAGCAGCCAAGAGTCAGTCAGGCAGTCGAATAAGCAGAGCCAGCCTCTGAGAGATCATTCCATCGCGTGTAAGAACAGACTATCTCTGGCAAGCGTCACGGAAGGCGTCCTCTCAAAGGCGCCATGCCATCATCCCTAGACCTGAGTTGCTCTACTGGAGTTTCGGATTAATAAAAGCCGCAGACAAGACGAAATCAATCAGTCAGTCAGGATCTCAACAAACAAACAAACAACACAACACAACAACAGCGGCGCTTAACATCATAGAAGTGGAACAGGCGATTAGTCGAACGTCATTTATCTCGCCATCATCATATCGGGCCAAATAAATACATAATAATAATAATAATAACACCAGCAGGAGCTCCATATCTGAATGATGTTGTTGCCTCTGGGCGTGGCTTGTTGTACCAGTAGACACAACGAGATTCCCCAATTGGGAGCTCTGCAGAACAGACAGCGACTAGGAGCTGCTGGACCAATCCTACGCTGGTGTTGCTAGACCTTGCTCATCGTCATGTTCCAGCAAGATTAAGCGCCAGGATACGAACAATAGTTACTACGAGAGAGCGAGGTTGGTAGAGATAACAAAACAGACGAACAAGCAAGCATCGACCGGAAACGGTCCTCGATAAACAATAATTATCTTTTTTGGAGGTTTCGAACCAAAGTTAGGCCGTGCCGATGACGCTAGTAGAGACGGCTCCAGTGTCAAAGCGAGCTACCGATGGATCTAAAAAGCTGTGGCCACTCGTATCTTAGACCTCAAAAACAGCCCCGGACAACATTCAAGGGTCTTTTCCTTTCGGTTCCTTCTTTTCCCTCCGAGTCCCTTTCAATTCATCGCATGAATTGAATTCGAACGTTACATGCAGGCGTTGGCTGTTCTGCAGTCGGGATGCTGCAATATAATCGTCATTCATCACACCCCAGTAGCTATTTCGAGTGCACCCGACTCCAAACTCCAATTGCGTATGCAGTCCCCTACAGCCCGGGGACGCACAGTGCATACTCGGTCAGTTGAACTCTCAGCCCTGGCGCAGCCATCAACTACCTCGTTGTGTTTGCAGACGTACCTTGAATACTGGCGCAGAGTGCCAAATGCCGTGGCAAGGCGATGGGCAGCGCAGTTCGGGTACCTATCATGGTTTGCAATGTGAGGGTTCCTGAGCTCTATGTCAGGAAGAGTTATGACTCCAAGATAAGTTCTCAAGAGTAAAGTAGTTGAGGAGTAGAACCTGAAAGTAATAAACCCTGGAATATCTGGTACCCTGGCAAGCCGGACCACTCAGTCAATTGACCGGCTTGTCCAGTTTTCCATAACTAGCCGTGGCTCGGCAAGTACATACTCACAGCACATTTGCCGCGTGATGTGACAAATATACACTGGATAGAGTTGCTGTGCCTTTCGTCACCAGAGCTTTGAGCATAGAGTCCGAGAGGCGGCCATAAAGTCGATGAGGAAATATCCTATCGAACAAGGCCTACCACGTATAAGGCGTGAAATCAAAGCCAGCCCACCATCACGAGGCAGACGCACGAAGGGTAAAAGAAGGACGACTAACGTCGTACACGTAGGTATCCACCCATCCACGATTGGAGCATCTATGAGCCTCAACTGGCGCAAGTAAACACATTGGAGGATGGTCGATACAGCCTGAACCTAAGTTTTTGGATGACGCAGTTGAGGCGACTGGCGACAACCTTTCGGGCGTGAATCCGAGTTATAGCATTTGAGCAATTGGTTGAGTTGAAAGGAGGATGATGAGGTGGACAGAAGAGCTTCTGTACAGCCTCAGCCGAGATACGTTGATGTGAAATTCGGGCTTCATGACACGTCCACTTGAGAAAGAGGTTGGTTGAAGCAGCTGTTTATTTAGAACCAAATTTCCGTGATCAACATACCATTCGCTTTTGCTCTCTACTCCCTGAAATCTTTCTCACTCTTTGATACAATCCAATCTGCGAATCTGACTGACTGTCTCGTCTCTCTTCTTTTTTACTCCGAGCGAACTACGGGAACTTGATGCGCCCCAGGGAACCTAGTCTAGCCTACCTTAGCGCTCCATAACGGCAACGCAAACGCAAAGCAACGCAACGCAACTGGAGCCACACCCCCTGGAGCAAAAGAACAGGGAAGGTCCAAAGGTCCAAGGTCCAAGGTCCCTTGCCAATTCTGATTCAACAAGAGCGTGCACAGTATCACTAACACCGTGCTCCTGCTCTGGGCTGCTCCTGCGTCGTCAGGTTCAGGTATCCTTGCCTGGGCCCTTTTTCGGCGCCAACCTTCCTTCTTCCACTGCACTTGCCGCCAGTGCCTCCAACTCTCTTTCTCTTTCACTTTCCTCAAGCAGTTGCTGCTTCGCCTGTATGTTCTAAACGACCATCTGTATTGCTTCATTTTTTCTTCTCTCTATACAAACAGAAGAATATGCCCTCATCGTTTATAGAACGCTCATTTCATTCAATCTAAACATCTATCCCTCTCCCTCGCCCTCTATATTTATCTACCTTACTTATCTCCCCTCCCCCCACCAAGG